>NC_089508.1:900000-1022793 GCF_036850995.1 Saccopteryx leptura | reverse complement strand
GGAGGAGCTGACAGCCAGGGGCTCAGGCCTGGGGCTGGTGTAGGCTCCCTAGGAGGAGCTGACAGCCAGGGGCTCAGGCCTGGGGCTGGTGTAGGGTCCCCCAGGAGGGGCTGCCAGCCAGGGACTCAGGCCTGGGGCTGGTTGTAGGGTCCCCCAGGAGGAGCTGACAGCCAGGGGCTCAGGCCTGGGGCTAGGTGTAGGGTCCCACAAGGAGCTGACAGCCAGGGGCTCAGGCCTGGGGCTGGTGTAGGGTCCCCACAAGGAGCTGGCAGCCAGGGACTCAGGCCTGGGGCTGGTGTAGGGTCCCCACAAGGAGCTGACAGCCTGGGGCTCAGGCCTGGGGCTGGTGTAGGGTCCCCCACGAGGAGCTGACAGCCAGGGGCTCAGGCCTGGGGCTGGTGTAGGGTCCCCCAGGAGGAGCTGGCAGCCAGGGACTCAGGCCTGGGGCTGGTGTAGGGTCCCCCAGGAGGAGCTGGCAGCCAGGGGCTCAGGCCTGGGGCTGGTGTAGGGTCCCCCACGAGGAGCTGACAGCCAGGGGCTCAGGCCTGGGGCTGCTGTAGGGTCCCCCATGAGGAGCTGACAGTCAGGGGCTCAGGCCTGGGGCTGGTGTAGGGTCCCCCATGAGGAGCTGACAGTCAGGGGCTCAGATCTGGGGCTGGTGTAGGGTCCCCCAGGAGGAGCTGGCAGCCAGGGGCTCAGGCCTGGGGCTGGTGTAGGGTCCCCAGGAGGAGCTGACAGCCAGGGGCTCAGGCCTGGGGCTGGTGTAGGCTCCCCTAGGAGGAGCTGACAGCCAGGGACTCAGGCCTGGGGCTGGTGTAGGGTCCCCCAGGAGGAGCTGGCAGCCAGGGGCTCAGGCCTGGGGCTGGTGTAGGGTCCCCCACGAGGAGCTGACAGTCAGGGGCTCAGGCCTGGGGCTGCTGTAGGGTCCCCCATGAGGAGCTGACAGTCAGGGGCTCAGGCCTGGGGCTGGTGTAGGGTCCCCCATGAGGAGCTGACAGTCAGGGGCTCAGATCTGGGGCTGGTGTAGGGTCCCCAGGAGGAGCTGGCAGCCAGGGGCTCAGGCCTGGGGCTGGTGTAGGGTCCCCAGGAGGAGCTGACAGCCAGGGGCTCAGGCCTGGGGCTGGTGTAGGCTCCCCTAGGAGGAGCTGACAGCCAGGGGCTCAGGCCTGGGGCTGGTGTAGGGTCCCCCAGGAGGAGCTGGCAGCCAGGGACTCAGGCCTGGGGCTGGTGTAGGGTCCCCCAGGAGGAGCTGACAGCCAGGGGCTCAGGCCTGGGGCTGGTGTAGGGTCCCCACAAGGAGCTGACAGCCAGGGGCTCAGGCCTGGGGCTGGTGTAGGGTCCCCACAAGGAGCTGGCAGCCAGGGACTCAGGCCTGGGGCTGGTGTAGGGTCCCCAAAGGAGCTGACAGCCTGGGGCTCAGGCCTGGGGCTGGTGTAGGGTCCCCCACGAGGAGCTGACAGCCAGGGGCTCAGGCCTGGGGCTGGTGTAGGGTCCCCCAGGAGGAGCTGGCAGCCAGGGACTCAGGCCTGGGGCTGGTGTAGGGTCCCCCAGGAGGAGCTGGCAGCCAGGGGCTCAGGCCTGGGGCTGGTGTAGGGTCCCCCACGAGGAGCTGACAGCCAGGGGCTCAGGCCTGGGGCTGGTGTAGGGTCCCCCAGGAGTAGCTGGCAGCCAGGGACTCAGGCCTGGGGCTGGTGTAAGGTCCCCCACAAGGAACTGAGAGCCAGGGACTCAGGCCTGGGGCTGGTGTAAGGTCCCCCAGGAGGAGCTGGCAGCCAGGGACTCAGGCCTGGGGCTGGTGTAGGGTCCCCCACGAGGAGCTGACAGCCAGGGGCTCAGGCCTGGGGCTGGTGTAGGGTCCCCCAGGAGGGCTGGCAGCCAGGGACTCCGGCCTGGGGCTGGTGTAGGGTCCCCAGGAGGAGCTGGCAGCCAGGGACTCAGGCCTGGGGTTGGTGTAGGGTCCCCCATGAGGAGGTAACAGCCAGGGGCTCAGGCCTGGGGCTGGTGTAGGGTCCCCAGGAGGAGCTGGCAGCCAGGGACTCAGGCCTGGGGTTGGTGTAGGGTCCCCCAGGAGGAGCTGACAGCCAGGGACTCAGGCCTGGGGCTGGTGTAGGGTCCCCCAGGAGGAGCTGGCAGCCAGGGGCTCAGGCCTGCTGCCCCTAAGAATGTTCCCAGGGAACTGTAACAGAGCAGAGCAGCAGCACAGCACAGCTGACAGTGGTGGCCCTGCCCGGTCAGCAGGACAGAGGGAGAGGACGTCTAGAATGCTGCGAGGGCCTGGAGGCCCTTGTGTGGGACCTGGTGTCCATGGCTGCTCAGGCCACAGCTCCTCCCGAGGGGCCATTTGGCAGGGTGGGTGGGGAAGAGGGCATGGAGGGGTCAGAGAGGCAGGGGGCAACCAGGCCAGAGGGTGACCTGCAGTGACCCTGTTCTCGGCTGCTGTGAGAGGGACCAGGGGGAGGCGGGGGACCTGGGGGCTGAGGGCCAGCATGTCTCGGAAGGTCTGTCTGGGTCCCATTGTTTCTATTTCTTCCTCACATGTCAGCTGGGAGCCCCTGGAAGGCTGTGCTGGCATCTCCCAACACTGGGGCCGTGACACCACATCTACCCGGAGCACGGGCCCTGGTCGGCGCCCCACGAACACCAGTGGTGGGGCCTTCGTCATCCCCATCTCCATGCTTGGCCAGTGTCCCCACCTCTCCTCACCCTCACTGGCCACTCGTGTCCACTCCCTAAGGGCCTGGAGTCTCGGAGCTGAGCGGGGTTCTCACTGTCACTCCACCCACCCACTGCCCAGCCTGGGTCCCAGGGGCCGTGGCCCAGAGCATGGTGGGCCCGTGACTCCTTGTGGCCCACTCTTAGCCCCGGCTGGGACAGTCCATGTCCTCCTCTGGCCATGGCCCCCCAGGGGGTCTGGCTGGGGTACTCAGGGCTGAGCTGGCCCCCTGGGGGGGCTGGGGGCTGTGTTGCCAGGGTCTCTGGACCCCAGGCCAGGCCTGACACAGGGCCCACTCCTGCCCACCCCCACGCCTCCCTCCCCCCAGCAGGTGCAAGGGGCCTCCTCTCAGTTTCTTCCCAAGTGACTCATTCAGGGCCAACTTGGCCCCGGAGGGCACATGCAAATGGCTGTTTGTTCCACACCGAAAAACATGTTTCTCATCCTCTGAGGCTGTTTTTCCGAAATAGTTTGCTCGGTTCCCCACCTGCACCCCGGCCGCAGTCCCCCCTCCCCCAGCCTGGGCAGGCTGGCCTTGCCTCAGGATTCAGGGGACCTTTCACCCCCTCCCCACCCAGGGCAGAGCCCACCCAGCCCACCGGGCCCACCGCGGTCAGTGACACAGTGACCACCCTGCAAATGGTGATTTCAGTGAATTAGAACAGTTCGCACCCAAGCCCACAGGCCCCACTGCTGGTGGGGGCCCGGGGAGCAGAAGAGAGGGTTGTTGGGGACCCTCCCAGGGACCCTGCTGGTCCCATTTTACAGATGAGAACGGCAGGGTCAGCAGGGCCAGGGAACTGTCCTGAGGTCACATGGGGACGGGCACTGAGGGCCCAGGGAGTGGTCCCAACGCCACGGGTCCTGCGTGCCTTGTCCTGTCCTGTCCTGTCCTGTCCTGTCCAGTCTTGACCTCGCCCTGCTCTGGTCCTGGACGCGCTCCAGCTCCGTCTGGGCCTCCGGTTCCATGTCCGCCGCTGGCCCCGTCTTTGTCCCCTTCTCTCGTCATGCATGCCTCTCCCTGCCTCTGTGTCTCCCTGGTTCTCTCTCTCTGTCTCTCTATCTCCCTGTATCTCTTTCTGTTTCTATCTATCTCTTATCTCTCTGTCTCTGGATCCATGTCTGTCTGTGTCTCTGTACCTTCTCTATCTCTATTTCTATCTCTCTCTGTGTCTCTGTCCCTCTCCGTCTCTGTCTCTCTGGCTTTCCCTCGACCCACCCACCTCTCTCTCTCCCTCTGTCTGTCTCTGTCTCCTCCCTCTGTCTTTTTGTCCATCTCTCTGTCACTCTGTCTCTTCCTTCTCTGTCCATCTGTCCCTCTGTGAGGTGTTTTGCCTTGTCTTATACTGGTGACCCCAGGGAAGCCGAGTCTCTTGGTGACTGTGGAGCACAGGTCCTTCTGGAAGGAGCGGAGGACACCTGTGCTCCACAGTCACCAGTGGTGACGAAGGGGACTCCTTGTAGAAAGTTCCGGGCAGGCACGTGAGGAAGGAACGAAGGAATGGGGCCCGTCCTGACCCTTCAGGACCTGATGGCCGAGGCCCGTGGGTCTGAAGCTGTGACACCCTGGTGTCTCCGAGGCCCGTGGGTCTGAAGCTGTGACACCCTGGTGTCTCCGAGGCCCGTGGGTCTGAAGCTGTGACACCCTGGTGTCTCCGAGGCCCGTGGGTCTGAAGCTGTGACACCCTGGTGTCTCCCAGGCCCGTGGGTCTGAAGCTGTGACACCCTGGTGTCTCCGAGGCCCGTGGGTCTGAAGCTGTGACACCCTGGTGTCTCCCAGGCCAGCTGGCCCATCCATACCCAGGCACCTTCCAGAGCCCCAATGTGGGCGGGTGTCGGGGCCACAAGACAGTGGAGGCCGGTGGCTGCCCGTACCCGCACCTGCAGCTCCGTGAGGGCCGCGGGCACAGGACCGAGGGTCCGAGGGGCTGGAGGCGGCCCTGGTGCCCACGGCTTACCACCACTGGGACGACGGGTCAGGGCAGGGGAGCGGGGTGCGCGTCCCAGGGAAACCGGGGAGGACAAAGGAGGCGGTGTGGGAGGCGCGGGCCCAGGTCCTGAGGCTGTGATGGTGGGTGACCTTGACTGGGTCTGTGTGACACAAAGATGTAGAGAGTCAACACTTCGAGTAACAAGGACCATCCTTCTGGTCCTCAGAGACACGCTGAGGGGGCGCGGGTGAAGTCTGGGTGCCTGAGACAGCGGGGCAGGTGGGCATGCCGGGCACACCCCCACCCAGGTCCGTCACCCACACGCCCTCCTCAGCAAAAGTTTCCCATGAGCCTTCAACGTGCTAGGTTAACACGGAGGAGGGCCCGGAGGGACAGGGACACGTGACGTGGACACGAGTGGTGGGAGGCGGGCGGACAGCGCTCAGAGTCCTCCCCTCCCCCACACCGCCCCCTGGTCCTGACCCAGCCTCAGCTCATGTTCCCACCTTCAGCGGGACCCCAGGCCCCTGGGCTCCGGAGCAGAGAGCCGTGTGTCCCCCTCCAGGAGCCCACCTGGCTGTCACTTCTTCCTCACTGCTCCTCTGCCCCGGCCAGCTGCCAGCTGACCCCTCAGGAGGAGCCTGGGCCTGACCCCCCAAGGACACCCCGCTCCACACACGGGCCCTCCAGGGACCTCCCAGCAACCTGGAAATTGTCCCTATTTCTCTGTCCTGCTGACCTGGCAGGGCCACCACCGTCAGGCTGTGCTGTGCTGCTTGTTCTGCTCTGTGTCGTCCCCTGAAATGTCACTAGGGGCAGCATGCTTGAGCCCCTGGCTGCCAGCTCCTCCTGGGGACCCTACACCAGGCCCAGGCCTGAGCCCCTGGCTGCCAGCTCCTCCTGGGGGACCCTACACCAGCCCCAGGCCTGAGCCCCTGGCTGCCAGCTCCTCGTGGGGGACCCTACACCAGCCCCAGGCCTGCGCCCCTGACTGTCAGCTCCTCCTGGGGACCCTACACCAGCCCCTGGCTGCCAGCTCCTCGTGGGGGACCCTACACCAGCCCCAGGCCTGAGCCCCTGGCTGTCAGCTCCTCCTGGGGGACCCTACACCAGCCCCAGGCCTGAGCCCCTGGCTGCCAGCTCCTCGTGGGGGACCCTACACCAGCCCCAGGCCTGCGCCCCTGGCTGTCAGCTCCTCCTGGGGACCCTACACCAGCCCCTGGCTGCCAGCTCCTCGTGGGGGACCCTACACCAGCCCCAGGCCTGAGCCCCTGGCTGTCAGCTCCTCCTGGGGGACCCTACACCAGCCCCAGGCCTGAGCCCCTGGCTGTCAGCTCCTCCTGGGGGACCCTACACCAGCCCCAGGCCTGAGCCCCTGGCTGCCAGCTCCTCCTGGGGGACCCTACACCAGCCCCAGGCCTGAGGCCCTGGCTGTCAGCTCCTAGGGGGGACTCTACACCAGACCCAGGCCTGAGCCCCTGGCTGTGAGCTTCTCATGGGGGACCCTACACCAGCACCAGGCTTAAGCCTCTAACTGTCAGCTCCCGGTGGAGACCCTACACCAGCCCCAGGCCTGAGCCCCTGGCTGTCAGCTCCTCCTGGGGACCCTACACCAGCCCCAGGCCTGAGCCTCTGGCTGTCAGCTCCTCCTGGGGACCCTGCACCAGCCCCAGGCCTGAGCCCTGAGCTGTCAGCTCCTCCTGGGGGCCCTACACCAGCCCCAGGCCTGAGCCCCTGGCTGTCAGCTCCTCCTGGGGACCCTACACCAGCCCCAGGCCTGAGCCCTGAGCTGTCAGCTCCTCCTGGGGACCCTACACCAGCCCCAGGCCTGAGCCCTGAGCTGTCAGCTCCTCCTGGGGACCCTACACCAGCCCCAGGCCTGAGCCTCTGGCTGTCAGCTCCTCCTGGGGACCCTGCACCAGCCCCAGGCCTGAGCCCCTGGCTGTCAGCTCCTCCTGGGGGCCCTACACCAGCCCCAGGCCTGAGCCCTGAGCTGTCAGCTCCTCCTGGGGCCCTACACCAGCCCCAGGCCTGAGCCCTGAGCTGTCAACTCCTCCTGGGGACCCTACACCAGCCCCAGGCCTGAGCCCCTGGCTGTTAGCTCCTAGGGGGGACCCTACACCAGCCTCAGGCCTGAGCCCCTGGCTGTTAGCTCCTAGGGGGGACCCTACACCAGCCCCAGACTTGCGCCCCTGGCTGTCAGCTCCTTGTGGGGGACACTACACCACCCCAGGCCCAAACCCTCAGGGCTGGGTCCCAGTGTCCTTGTCCCAGGGTCTCCTGTCTCCCCTGATGCAGTAATCCCCCTCCCTATGCCCCATCTTCCAGCCCCGTGCTCAGGCTCAGACAGATTGGGGGTGTCCTGAGGCCCAGAGGCCGCCCCCCCAGCCCTCACACTGACAGTGCACAGGGCAGAGGGCTGGTTGGCATCCCAGCAACCTCAGAGTCCAGACCTGGAGCTGTAGGTGGGCCCCAACCTGCCCTGTCCCCGCACCCCACTCACAGGCTGCTGAGCTCTGACCCAGGACCCGCTCGGCAGCTCCCAGCTGCCGCTGACCTCTGCCCATGTGCTCCCACAGCGTCTGCTCAGGGCCTCCCTGGAGCAGAGAGCACATGCTCACATCACAGATGGGACCCTTGAGGCAGGACCAGGGCCCATGGCGTGTGAGCCGCGGGGCTGGTGGACGTGATGCCGGCCACACTCACCCCACAGGGAGCGGCCGGGCCTGCGGGGGCCTCAGTGGGTCTCCCTGAGCCTAAAGGGTTGAAGGGAGGAGTGTGCATGTGTGAGTGAGTGTGTGTGAGTGTGTGTGTGAGTGAGTGTGTGTGAGTGTGTGTGTGAGTGAGTGTGTGTGAGTGTGTGTGTGAGTGAGTGTGAGAACGAGTGTGTGACTGAGTGTGAGCATGTGGGGTTGCAAGCACGTATCAGTGTGCAGGTGTGATTGTGTGAGAGTGAGCATGTGTGCAAGAGCTGTGAGTGTGTGGCTGTGAGAGTGTGAGCAGGTGAGTGAGTCTGTGAATGTGTGTGCTCATCTCTGGATGTGAGTGCAGTGTGCGACCTTGTGTGTGAGGAGGTCAGGCCGTGGTTGGGGACTTGGGTAATGTTCTGTGTGTGCAAGGTCGAGTGTGTGGCCGGGTGTGTGAGTGTGGGTGTGCTTGTGAGGAGGTCAGGCTGCGGTTGGGGGCTTGGGTATGTTCTGTGTGTGCAGGGTGGAGCGTGTGGCCGGGTGTGTGAGTGTGGGTGTGCTTGTGAGGAGGTCAGGCTGCGGTTGGGGGCTTGGGTAATGTTCTGTGTGTGCAGGGTGGAGCGTGTGGCCGGGTGTGTGAGTGTGGGTGTGCATGTGAGGAGGTCAGGCTGCGGTTGGGGACTTGGGTAATGTTCTGTGTGTGCAAGGTCGAGTGTGTGGCCGGGTGTGTGAGTGTGGGTGTGCTTGTGAGGAGGTCAGGCTGCGGTTGGGGACTTGGGTAATGTTCTGTGTGTGCAGGGTGGAGCGTGTGGCCGGGTGTGTGAGTGTGGGTGTGCGTGTGAGGAGGTCAGGCTGCAGTTGGGGACTTGGGTAATGTTCTGTGTGTGCAGGGTGGAGCGTGTGGCCGGGTGTGGGAGTGTGGGTGTGCGTGTGTGTGAGGTTCCACGTCTGATGCCTGAGCCTGCTGGCTCCCTCCTCTGCCCTTTCTGTCTCTGCATGCTTCTCTCTTCCGTCCTGCCTCTGGGTCTCTGCCTTTCTGTCTGCCCGTCCCTGTCTCTCCCTCATCTGTCTCTGTCTCTGTCACTGACCCTGGTGCACTGTCCCTGGGTGTGGGGATGTGAGCTTCCCCATGAGCCCTGTGGGGCATGACTGTCCTGGTCTAGGGCACACAGGGGCTGGTTGTGGGCATCCCAAGGCTGTGCCCACACTCTGCCTTGTTTGTGGGGTCCAGCACAAGGACAGCAGGAGGGAAAGGTGCGTGGGTATGGTGCTTGGTGGTGGCCCATGCCAGACCCTGCAAGGCCAATGTCGCCCCGGGCCCTGGCTTTTCTGTGGGCTCAGGCCTCACGAGGGCTACTGGCCGAGAAGGCCTGGGGTCAATGAGACATCTGATGACCTGGCCCGAAATGGAGGGACGTCAGGACAACAGGGGTGGATGATGGTGGGTCTTTGGCTGATCCTGACAGACCCTGGCCGACCTTGTCTAGTCCTGGCGGATCTTGACCTCTGTAAGGTCTGGTCATGGGTCCACAATCACCAGAGGGTGACGAGGAGATTGTTCCTTCCAGAAGGTTCCTAGCTGACATGTCAGGAAGGAGTGAAAGGAATGGGACCCATCCAGGCCAAGCCCAGTGGACCTGTCATTGTGACACCCTGGAGTCCTCAGGGCTGGCTGGTCTACCCCTGTCTGCGAACCTTTCATGCTGACCCTGGCTGACTTTGCGCTAACCTCTCCCTGATTCTGGCTGAACGTGGCCTCTCTGAAGCCTGACCCTCGTTGACCTGAGTGATCTAGGTTGACCTTAGTTGACCAGGGTCATCCTAGTTGACCCTAGGCAGACCCCGGCTGATCCTGGACTGTTGGGAGCTGTCGTGGGGTGAGGGCTGGGGCATTCTGCAGGCCTTGTGGTGGTGGTGGGGGTCCTCACTACTCTAGAGAGCTCTTCTGGGCTCTGGGACCTAGTCCGGGCCCCCGGGCCACCTGGCCAGGTCCCAGCTTGGGGGCATGACCTCAGAAAAGCCGCCTCTGGCTGGGACACCTGGCCCACGCCGTGCTCACAATGACTAGGCTGCCACAAGAGGCTATTTTGGGAGTTTCAGCAGGTGATGGGGCTCGAGTGCCTTGAGAAGAAACAGAAAAACAAGACAACACAAACACTACCCCCCTCCCCGGTTCCCACCCTCTTCACTGAGGCTCTCTCCCCATGGTGACCTCTGCACCTGGAGACCCTCGTGGACCTGGGCCTGGGACATTCTCTTTCCACCAAGTCAGCCCGGCACCTACACACACAGCCCCTCTGGACCCTGGAAAGCATTGAGCCAGGTGGTCAGTCATCACTTTGTCCCCTATTGAGCCAGGTGGTCGGTCATCACTTCGTCCCCTATTGAGCCAGGTGGTCGGTCATCACTTCGTCCCCCATCCAAGTGCCCAGGCCAGGAGCGTCAAGGTCCCCTGGGAGGCTCCCTGTCTTCCCTGTGGGTCACTTCCTGAGGAAGGTCAGGGCTCAGGACTCAGGGTCCGAGATGAAGCGATGCAGGGTGACCACTGGGATTCAGGGCAGAGTGAGTGGAAATCAGACCACGACGTGGCCGAGCAATGAGGACCAGGGCTGGGCACCAGGAACAGGGCCCAATGACCACCAGGACCTGATGACCAGGATCAGGGCACAGTGACCAGGATCAGGACCCAGGGTCCAGGATAAGGGCCCAGTGCCCAATGACCAAGACCAGGTCTCTGTGATCTGACCAGGACTGAAAAACTTAGGACCAAGTTTCAGTGATTAAGACCAAGACTCAATGATTAGAAGCAGGGCCTAGCCATCAGGAGCAAGGTCTGGTGATCAGGACCAGGGCTCAGTGATCAGAACTGGGCTTCGTGGTCAGGACCAGGTTGCTGGGCCCATTTCCTGTGAAGGACATTCCCCCTGGTGAAACCCTGCCCTTGCCTAGAGCTGTGCCTCACGCAGGACCTGCTCCGGGGGCCTAGGCCAGGGGACCCTGGTCTCCACGTCCACTGTGAACCTGCTTAGGTCATGAGGCTGGCAGCCTTCTCTCTGAAGCCTCCCCCATCCCTTGCCCGCCCCCAGCCCCCAATCAGAGTCAGAGCACGTCTGCATTTGTGATGAGTTTATTGTGCCAGGATGGTCTGTGTGGGGATGAGTGGGTGGCTTCCAAGCTGGGCTGAGCTCAGGCGTCCTTCTGGGCTCTAGAAGGCTTCTCCATGCTCCTTCCTGCAAACACAAGGAGGGACAGGGCCTGAGGTAGCTCCTGGGGCCCACGCTCAGCCCCAGCCCTGGGCTGGCTCACAGGAGACTGGATTGAGCCCTGCAGTGACCGTACTCAGTGCCCTGACCCTGCTTGGGGGACATTTGTGCTCGGACCCCAGGCCTGCACCATGAGAGGGACAACCTCCCTGTGAAATCAGACACCCTATAGCACAGGGGTCCCCAAACTTTTTACACAGGGGGCCAGTTCACTGTCACTCAGACCATTGGAGGGCCGGACTATAAAAAAAACTATGAACAAATCCCTATGCACACTGTACATATCTTATTTTAAAGTAAAAAAACAAAACGGGAACAAATACAATATTTAAAATAAAGAACAAGTAAATTTAAATCAACAAACTGACCAGTATTTCAATGGGGACTATGCTCCTCTCACTGACCACCAATGAAAGAGGTGCCCCTTCCGGAAGTGCGGCAGGGGCCGGATAAATGGCCTCAGGGGGCCGCATGTGACCCGCGGGCCGTAGTTTGGGGACCCCTGCTATAGCATATGCTTTGCTGTCGGCCAAGGGCCCTGCCCCGCTCTGGCCCCTTGCTCTGCCTCCTCGCCTCCCTACCTGTGTTCGGCTGGCCCCCTGCTCAGTACTGGGGGCCCTCTCTGCTGCCAGGTGGGCTCCGGGCACTGGTCACCGTCAGTGCCATGCTATAGAAGAGGTTGAGCAGGAAGAGGGTGAGCAGGGTGACGGTGGTGGGCCACAGGCTGGCTCCCGGGGAGTCCTCCTCCAGGTCATCCCGTGGCAGGTCCATCACTAACCAGGGAAGCGGCTCCTGGCAACCTGCAAGACACCGAGAGCCTGCAGGCACGTGCCCGCGTGGGTGAGGGCCGCGCCAGCAGCCTCCCTCCCAGCAGCGCCCCGGGGGCGGGACAGCCGTCCTGCGGCTCCTTAGCTGACAGGGCCGAAGCTGCCTCAGAGGACCAGGTGGCGGGTCCCCCCCCCCCCCCGAGAAGCGGTTGGGACCCTTTTGGCTCTTGAGGTGCCCACAAGACCTCGGTCTCAAAGTCTCAGGACGCCTCAGGGGGAGAGAGCTGGCAGGGCAGGAGGGTGAACACGATCTTTGTTGTTCCAAGGAGGACTCAAACCCAGGGCTCGCTGTGGATCCTAGCCCCATATCTGAGTCCTCCGCAAGGCCTGGTTCTTGGGCTGGACTGGCCTGGGCCCTGAACGAGGCCAGAGAGGAAGGGACCAGCCCATCCTCAGGCTGTTCCAGTTTGACATAGACCTGGGTCTGTGACTCAATATGCCAAGGCCCGCGGTGGCACTCCCGGGGAATGTAGTTGGTGAGCTCTGAGTAGCGTGAAGGAAGGCCAGGTGAAGGCCACCAGACAGCCTTGCTGCCTTCAGGGTCCTCTGGCATAGACCTCCCATGTTAAATGGGATTTGGACCTGCCTGTCATATGCTGACACGTATGCCAATCATCCATCCATCCATCACCCATCCATCATCCATCCATCATCCGTCCACATCTGTCCATCCTTTCATCCGCCACATGGCCTATGGCCCCTCTGCCTCTCTGCCTGCTGTCCACTTGCTGGTCCAGCCCCTCATCTACTATTCCTGTCTCCTCAGAAAGTTCCTTCTTGGGCAGGTCCCAGGTCCCTGGTGGCTGGAGCACCTTCACTACGGCAGCATTTTTCCAGTTAACACCTCGCGCTCCCTACTGCGCTTTGGTGGCTGGAAGCTTGAGAGGGGGTCAGTGGGCATGGTCATTAGGCGTCTCCAGCTCACCTTGGCCCTGGGAGAAGAGGGAGGCAGTCAGAGGGCGGGTCCCCTGGGGAGGCCCAGAAGGTGTCTAAGACAAGAGCAGGGGCCTCGCTGCCCCCTCGTGGGGCCCTGGTGCCAGGTGTCCCAGGTGGTCCAGGGACTGCCCTTTCCCTTCTGCCCCCTCCCCGTATTCTTCTGCCAGAAGCTGACCGGGGCCTCGGTGGGAGCTGTCTCTCTGACCTCTCCCCCAACTCCTGCCCTGACTCTATGGTTTGGGCCATACTTGGACTCAGGAAGAAATGGGAGGCTTGGGTCTGGGGCCCAGGCAGGGAGCAGGGGCTGCCCGGGAGGGGTCTTTGGAACTGCTCCTGAGCAGTGCCCAGGGAAGCCTGAGGCTAGCAGGGGCCTGGGGCAGAGGGCTGGGTCTGGGGCCCAGGCAAGGAGCAGGGGATGCCCGGGAGGGGTCTTTGGAACTGCTCCTGAGCAGTGCCCAGGCAGGCCTGAGGCTAGCAGGGGCTGGGTCTGGGGCCCAGGCAGGGAGCAGGGGCTGCCCGGGAGGGGTCTTTGGAACTGCTCCCTGAGCAGTGCCCAGGGAGGCCTGAGGCTAGCAGGGGCCTGGGGCAGAGGGCTGGGTCTGGGGCCCAGGCAGGGAGCAGGGGCTGCCCAGGAGGGGTCTTTGGAACTGCTCCCTGAGCAGTGCCCAGGGAGGCCTGAGGCTAGAAGGGGCCCGGAGCAGAGGGCTGGGTCTGGGGAAAACCCCTGGGGGTTTGGAGGGGACTCCCCTTTCCTTCCCCGAGCTGGGACTGGGCCTGCACCTGCAAGGTTCAGACATGTGTGTGTGTGTGTGTGTGTGCACACCCATGTGGGTGAGAGCATGTGGAGGACTGTGTGTGCACACGGTGTGAGTACACACATGACATGTGTGTGAACACGTGAGTGTGTAAGGGACTGTGTGTGCACACTGAGTGTGAGTACATGATGAACATGTGTGAACATATGTGATTGTGATCATGTGGGGGACTGTGTGTGCATAGTGTGAGTACATGAAGAACATGTGTGAACATATGAGTGTGAGCGTGTGGGGGACTGTGTGTGCACACTGAGTGTGAGTACACGAAGAACATGTGTGAACACATGTGAGTGTGTAAGGGACTGTGTGTGCACACTGTGAGTACATGAAGAACATGTGTGAACATGTGAGTGTGAGCGTGTGGGGGACTGTGTGTGCACATGGTGTGAGTACATGCATGACATGTGTGTGAACACATGAGTGTGTAAGGGACTGTGTGTGCACACTGAGTGTGAGTACATGAAGGACATGTGTGAACACGTGTGAATGTGAGCATGTGGGGGCTGTGTGTGCACACTGAGTGTGAGTACATGAAGGACATGTGTGAACATGTGTGAATGTGAGCATGTGGGGGCTGTGTGTGCACACTGAGTGTGAGTACATGAAGGACATGTGTGAACACGTGTGAATGTGAGCATGTGGGGGCTGTGTGTGCACACTGAGTGTGAGTACATGAAGGACATGTGTGAACATGTGTGAGTGTGAGCGTATGGGGGACTGTGTGTGCACACTGTGAGTGTGAGTGCGTGGACAACATGTGCGCACCACGTGCACACAGAGACTTGTGATGCAGGTGGGGAAGACTGCCCAGTGGGTGGTCCCCTCTCTGTGCATCAGTGGCGCTGGCCTGCGTCTGTGTGTGGCACCCACCAAGGGTGTGAGGTTGCGCCAGTGTGCAGCTGTGCAGGTGTGCGGGGCCCTGGAATCCCATCCTCCTCTCCTGGCCATTTCTCTGCCCTTGGCCCTGGTACGTTGCTGGCAGACCTGTCCTCGGCTGCCCTGCTCCCTTCTGCCTGTCTGCCTCCTGCTGCCCCCAGAGGTGGTCTTTGGAGACACGAGAGACGTTCCCGTGGTGCCCACTGCTCTCAGGACCCACTGGGCTCTGTCTGCCTCTCATGCCTCCGCCAGCCTCAGGCGTCATGCCAGCCGGGGCCTCAGAGCCATGGAGCACGTGCTCATGCTCACACACGGACAAACACACGGGCGGGAGGGCACGTCGAGGTGCCAGGCCGAGAGGGTCAAGACATGCGGCTGCTTCAGACGAGCATGAAGTTTATTCAGGGGCAGTGTGGGCAGGTGGGTGGCTCAGTAGCAGACGCCCTCCACATCTGACAAGACCACGGACACGTTGACGTGGGTGGGTTTACCCGCCTGGCGGTCGATGGTCTTCTGGGTGAAACTCAGGGGCAGGGCCTCGTGGCCCACCACGCAGGAGAAGTTGTCGCCGTTCCTCCACTGCTCGGCCTCCACGCGCAGCACGCTGGTCACGGTGAAGGTGGAGCCGAGCCGGTCGGCCTCCCGCAGGGGGCCCCAGGTCAGGGACTTCTCCTGGGGCAGCTCCTGGTTCCCGTGCTGCCACCGCACCAGCACGTCCTCCGGGCTGAAGCCCCGCACCACGCACGTCAGCGTCACCAGCTCGTTGAGGGCCAGCTCCTCCGTGGGCGGTGGCAGCAGGTGGACCTGGGGCGGCCTGGCGTTCCCTGGGGGGAGGGGTAGAGGAGCCAGTTGACGGATCTGGACGAGGCGGAGGTCACCCCTCTGCCCGCTGGGCACACTGGGCCCGAGTTCTGGTCTAGAAAGTGTGGGTGGGGCGCCCCGGGGTGGAAGGGAGGGTTAGGGTTAGGCACAGGCGCTGTGCAGCGTGAGCGCTGGCGACCCACCTG
This sequence comes from Saccopteryx leptura, assembly GCF_036850995.1. NCBI lineage: Eukaryota > Metazoa > Chordata > Mammalia > Chiroptera > Emballonuridae > Saccopteryx > Saccopteryx leptura. The sequence continues at coordinate 1,007,738 of NC_089508.1, read as the reverse complement.
AGGGTTTGGCGATGGTGGCCGTTAGCGGGCTCTTGAGCTCGGGGTGGTTGACGGTGCACGAGAAGGACCTCCCGCTCATCCACGGCTCGGCGCAGCCTGTCAGGACACTGGACACGCTGTAGCAGCCGGAGGAGTCACGCTGTGGGGCGCCCTGGATGACGTCTTTCTTATTGGCATCCTTCCAGGTGAAGGTGGCACCCTGGGGTTTGCTCAGGCCGCTCAGCGTGCACGTGAGGTTGGCATTGGAGCCCAGAAGCAGGTCCTCGAGGGCGGGTCGGTGCAGCTTCACCTGGGGCTGGCAGCAGGAGGTCTTCTGACAACCTGAGAGGGAGGCAGAGCCGTCACCCAGCGCTCCGGGGCTTCGAGTCCCCCTCCCTCCCTCCTGGCCGCCCACGGAGGACTCGGCCCGAGCCCAGTCTGGTCTGAGGGGCCCCCGCCCCGCCCGGCCCCCCCTCTGACCTCCGCAGGGCACGTCCACCGCCCGGCTGGGGCTGAGGTAGTGTTCCACGTGGCATTTCTTGGCTGTTCCCGCTGGGCACTGGTTGGCCGGAAGGGTCAGCTGGCTGACCATGGTGTACAGGCTCCCGGCGCCTTGCAGGGGTTGGAAGTTCTTGATGGAGGAGCCGGCCCCGCTGTGGCTCCAGGTGACGTTCATGGGCACGGATGGGAAGAAGCCCCGGACCAGGCAGCCGATGACGACGGGGTCAGCTGAGCTGCCGCAACGGGAGCTCAGCGGGAACAGGCTGGGGCTGGTTGGGGGCACTGTAACACAGAAGGCGCCGTGAGACCGGCCCACGAGGACGGGACCGCACCCACCGCTCTCTCTTCCACCCTGGGGAGACAGGCACTGTGGGCGTGAGTGACCGCCCCCAGGGTCACTCAGCTCACATGCCAGGAACCTGGGCTGGGACTGGCTGCTGAGTCCAGGCGCACCGTTTCTGGACACGCTCCTCGGAGCTCCAGCATGCGGATGGACCACACTTTGCCTGCCGGCCACATCCCGAGGGAGTCATCGTCATTGCCCGTGACTCTCCACTGACCAGTGGAGTCGGGGGGGGGTGCGGCGGGGGCCCCACTCCCTCTGGGCAGTGGGTGTGGCCACGTTCTCTCCTGGACTTTGGTGGTCATGGAAGGAGGGGCCCAGGGGTGGGAGGACACAGAGAGGCACAGGGAGGTCTGGGCTTGAGGCTGACTCTGCCTGAGGGCTGACATTGCTGTGCTGGGGGACACAATGGGGAGAGAGGGACCTGAGCCCCCTGAGCCCCCACTCAGTGTCCTGGTCGGGGTCCAGGCCAGACCGCCCCACTCCACGAACACCACTCCAGCCCTCGGACAGGCAAAGGTCCACCTCACGGGCTGTGAGGGTCTCGAGACAAGAGGCCGCTCTGAGAGGTCCCTGTGCTCTGGACAGACTGAGCACAGAGGGTCCCCACTTGTATACTCCCCGTTCCCTTCTAGGCCACGAGTGACGGAAGAAGAGAGGTCACAGGTACATCTGAGATGCATGGCCATTGTGTGCCCCTGGAAACACGGGGGAAGCCTGGGTGGGGAACAGGGTCCAGGGGCGAGCCACACTGAACCTACCTTCTCCCACTTACCACTGTTAGCCAGCCCAGCCCAGCCCAGTTCCACCCAGCTCAGCATGGCCTAGCTCAATTCCACCCAGCCTAGCTCACTCAGCCCAATTCCACCCAGCCAGCCCAGCTCAGTCCAATTCCACCCAGCTCAGCTCAACTCAGCCCAATTCCATCCAGCTCAGCTCAGCCCAATTCCATCCAACTCAGCTCAGCTCAGCCTAATTCCACCCAGCTCAGCTCAGCTCAGTTCAGCTCAATTCCACCCAGCTCAGCTAAGCTCAGCTCAACCCAATTCCATCCAACTCAGCTCAGCTTAGCCTAATTCCACCCAGCTCAGCTCAGCTGAGCTCAACCCAATTCCACCCAGCTCAGCTCAGCTCAGCCCAATTACACCAGCTCAGCTCAGCTTAACCCAATTCCACCCAGCTCAACTCAGCTCAACACAATTCCACCCAGCTCAGCTCAGCCCAATTCTACCCAGCTCAGCTCAGCTCAGCCCAATTCCACCCAGCTCAGCTCAGCTCAACCCAATTCCACCCAGCTCAGCTCAGCTCAACCCAATTCCACTCAGCTCAGCTCAGCTCAGCCCAATTCCACCCAGCTCAGCTCAGCTCAGCCCAATTCTACCCAGCTCAGCTCAGCTCAGCCCAATTCCACCCAGCTCAGCTCAGCTCAACCCAATTCCACCCAGCTCAGCTCAGCTCAACACAATTCCACCCAGCTCAGCTCAGCCCAATTCTACCCAGCTCAGCTCAGCTCAGCCCAATTCCACCCAGCTCAGCTCAGCTCAGCTCAGCCCAATTCCACCCAGCTCAGCTCAGCCCAATTCCACCCAGCTCAGCTGAGCTCAGCTCAGCTCAGCCCAATTCCACCCAGCTCAGCTCAGCTCAGCCCAATTCCACCCAGCTCAGCTCAGCTCAACCCAATTCCACCCAGCTCAGCTCAGCTCAACACAATTCCACCCAGCTCAGCTCAGCCCAATTCTACCCAGCTCAGCTCAGCTCAGCCCAATTCCACCCAGCTCAGCTCAGCTCAGCTCAGCCCAATTCCACCCAGCTCAGCTCAGCCCAATTCCACCCAGCTCAGCTCAGCTCAGCTCAGCCCAATTCCACCCAGCTCAGCTCAGCCCAATTCCACCCAGCTCAGCTCAGCTCCACCCAATTCCACCCAGCTCAGCTCAGCTCAACACAATTCCACCCAGCTCAGCTCAGCCCAATTCTACCCAGCTCAGCTCAGCCCAATTCCACCCAGCTCAGCTCAGCTCAACACAATTCCACCCAGCTCAGCTCAGCCCAATTCCACCCAGCTCAGCTCAGCCCAATTCTACCCAGCTCAGCTCAGCTCAGCCCAATTCCACCCAGCTCAGCTCAGCTCAGCCCAATTCCACCCAGCTCAGCTCAGCTCAACACAATTCCACCCAGCTCAGCTCAGCCCAATTCCACCCAGCTCAGCTCAGCTCAACCCAATTCCACCCAGCTCAGCTCAGCTCAACACAATTCCACCCAGCTCAGCTCAGCTCAGCCCAATTCCACCCAGCTCAGCTCAGCTCAGCCCAATTCCACCCAGCTCAGCTCAGCTCAACACAATTCCACCCAGCTCAGCTCAGCCCAATTCCACCCAGCTCAGCTCAGCTCAGCCCAATTCCACCCAGCTCAGCTCAGCTCAGCCCAATTCCACCCAGCTCAGCTCAGCTCAACACAATTCCACCCAGCTCAGCTCAGCCCAATTCCACCCAGCTCAGCTCAGCTCAACCCAATTCCACCCAGCTCAGCTCAGCTCAACACAATTCCACCCAGCTCAGCTCAGCTCAGCTCAGCCCAATTCCACCCAGCTCAGCTCAGCTCAGCCCAATTCTACCCAGCTCAGCTCAGCTCAGCCCAATTCCACCCAGCTCAGCTCAGCTCAGCCCAATTCCACCCAGCTCAGCTCAGCTCAACCCAATTCCACCCAGCTCAGCTCAGCTCAACCCAAATCCACCCAGCTCAGCTCAGCTCAGCTCAGCTCAGCCCAATTCCACCCAGCTCAGCTCAGCTCAGCCCAATTCCACCCAGCTCAGCTCAGCTAAACACAATTCCACCCAGCTCAGCTCAGCTCAACCCAATTCCACCCAGCTCAGCTCAGCTCAACCCAATTCCACCCAGCTCAGCTCAGCTCAACACAATTCCACCCAGCTCAGCTCAGCCCAATTCTACCCAGCTCAGCTCAACCCAATTCCACCCAGCTCAGCTCAGCCCAATTCCACCCAGCTCAGCTCAGCTCAACCCAATTCCACCCAGCTCAGCTCAGCTCAACCCAATTCCACCCAGCTCAGCTCAGCTCAACACAATTCCACCCAGCTCAGCTCAGCCCAATTCCACCCAGGTCAGCTCAGCCCAATTCTACCCAGCTCAGCTCAGCTCAGCCCAATTCCACACAGCTCAGCTCAGCTCAGCCCAATTCCACCCAGCTCAGCTCAGCTCAACACAATTCCACCCAGCTCAGCTCAGCCCAATTCCACCCAGCTCAGCTCAGCTCAACCCAATTCCACCCAGCTCAGCTCAGCTCAACACAATTCCACCCAGCTCAGCTCAGCCCAATTCCACCCAGCTCAGCTCAGCTCAGCCCAATTCCACCCAGCTCAGCTCAGCTCAACCCAATTCCACCCAGCTCAGCTCAGCTCAACCCAATTCCACCCAGCTCAGCTCAGCTCAGCCCAATTCCACCCAGCTCAGCTCAGCTCAGCCCAATTCCACCCAGCTCAGCTCAGCTCAGCCCAATTCCACCCAGCTCAGCTCAGCTCAACACAATTCCACCCAGCTCAGCTCAGCTCAGCCCAATTCCACCCAGCACAGCTCAGCTCAGCCCAATTCTACCCAGCTCAGCTCAGCTCAGCCCAATTCCACCCAGCTCAGCTCAGCTCAACACAATTCCACCCAGCTCAGCTCAGCTCAGCTCAGCCCAATTCCACCCAGCTCAGCTCAGCTCAGCCCAATTCCACCCAGCTCAGCTCAGCTCAACCAAATTCCACCCAGCTCAGCTCAGCTCAACCCAATTCCACCCAGCTCAGCTCAGCTCAGCCCAATTCCACCCAGCTCAGCTCAGCTCAACCCAATTCCACCCAGCTCAGCTCAGCTAAACACAATTCCACCCAGCTCAGCTCAGCTCAGCCCAATTGTACCCAGCTAAGCTCAGCTCAGCTCAGCCCAATTCCACCCAGCTCAGCTCAGCTCAGCCCAATTCTACCCAGCTCAGCTCAGCTCAGCCCAATTCTACCCAGCTCAGCTCAGCTCAGCCCAATTCCACCCAGCTCAGCTCAGCTCAGCTCAGCCCAATTCCACCCAGCTCAGCTCAGCCCAATTCCACCCAGCTCAGCTCAACCCAATTCCACCCAGCTCAGCTCAGCTCAGCTCAGCCCAATTCCACCCAGCTCAGCTCAGCTCAGCCCAATTCCACCCAGCTCAGCTCAGCTCAGCCCAATTCCACCCAGCTCAGCTCAGCTCAGTCCAATTCCACCCAGCTCAGCTCAGTCCAATTCCACCCAGCTCAGCCCAGCTCAGCTCAGCCCAATTCCACCCAGCTCAGCTCAACCCAACCCGATTCCACCCAGCTCAGCTCAGCTCAACCCAACCCAATTCCACCCAGCTCAGCTCAGCTCAGCTCAGCCCAATTCCACCCAGCTCAGCTCAGCTCAGCTCAGCCCAATTCCACCCAGCTCAGCTCAGCTCAACACAATTCCACCCAGCTCAGCTCAGTCCAATTCCACCCAGCTCAGCTCAGCTCAGCCCAATTCCACCCAGCTCAGCTCAGCTCAGCCCAATTCCACCCAGCTCAGCTCAGCTCAGTCCAATTCCACCCAGCTCAGCCCAGCTCAGCTCAGCCCAATTCCACCCAGCTCAGCTCAACCCAACCCGATTCCACCCAGCTCAGCTCAGCTCAACCCAACCCAATTCCACCCAGCTCAGCTCAACCCAACCCAATTCCACCCAGCTCAGCTCAGCTCAGCTCAGCCCAATTCCACCCAGCTCAGCTCAGCTCAACCCAATTCCACCCAGCTCAGCTCAACCCAACCCAATTCCACCCAGCTCAGCTCAGCTCAGCTCAGCCCAATTCCACCCAGCTCAGCTCAGCTCAGCCCAATTCTACCCAGCTCAGCTCAGCTCAGCTCAGCTCAGTCCAATTCCACCCAGCTCAGCTCAGCTCAGCTCAGCCCAATTCCACCCAGCTCAGCTCAGCTCAGCTCAGCCCAATTCTACCCAGCTCAGCTCAGCTCAGCCCAATTCTACCCAGCTCAGCTCAGCTCAGCTCAGCTCAGCCCAATTCCACCCAGCTCAGCTCAGCTCAGCTCAGCCCAATTCCACCCAGCTCAGCTCAGCTCAGCCCAATTCCACCCAGCTCAGCTCAGCTCAACACAATTCCACCCAGCTCAGCTCAGCTCAGCCCAATTCCACCCAGCTCAGCTCAGCTCAGCCCAATTCCACCCAGCTCAGCTCAGCTCAGCCCAATTCCACCCAGCTCAGCTCAGCTCAGCTCAGCCCAATTCTACCCAGCTCAGCTCAGCTCAGCTCAGCTCAGTCCAATTCCACCCAGCTCAGCTCAGCTCAGCTCAGCCCAATTCCACCCAGCTCAGCTCAGCTCAACCCAATTCCACCCAGCTCAGCTCAACCCAACCCAATTCCACCCAGCTCAGCTCAGCTCAGCTCAGCCCAATTCCACCCAGCTCAGCTCAGCTCAGCCCAATTCCACCCAGCTCAGCTCAGCTCAGTCCAATTCCACCCAGCTCAGCTCAGTCCAATTCCACCCAGCTCAGCCCAGCTCAGCTCAGCCCAATTCCACCCAGCTCAGCTCAACCCAACCCGATTCCACCCAGCTCAGCTCAGCTCAACCCAACCCAATTCCACCCAGCTCAGCTCAGCTCAGCTCAGTCCAATTCCACCCAGCTCAGCCCAGCTCAGCTCAGCCCAATTCCACCCAGCTCAGCTCAACCCAACCCGATTCCACCCAGCTCAGCTCAGCTCAACCCAACCCAATTCCACCCAGCTCAGCTCAACCCAACCCAATTCCACCCAGCTCAGCTCAGCTCAGCTCAGCCCAATTCCACCCAGCTCAGCTCAGCTCAACCCAATTCCACCCAGCTCAGCTCAACCCAACCCAATTCCACCCAGCTCAGCTCAGCTCAGCTCAGCCCAATTCCACCCAGCTCAGCTCAGCTCAGCCCAATTCTACCCAGCTCAGCTCAGCTCAGCTCAGCTCAGCTCAGTCCAATTCCACCCAGCTCAGCTCAGCTCAGCTCAGCCCAATTCCACCCAGCTCAGCTCAGCTCAGCTCAGCCCAATTCTACCCAGCTCAGCTCAGCTCAGCTCAGCTCAGCCCAATTCTACCCAGCTCAGCTCAGCTCAGCTCAGCTCAGCCCAATTCCACCCAGCTCAGCTCAGCTCAGCTCAGCCCAATTCCACCCAGCTCAGCTCAGCTCAGCCCAATTCCACCCAGCTCAGCTCAGCTCAGCCCAATTCCACCCAGCTCAGCTCAGCTCAACACAATTCCACCCAGCTCAGCTCAGCTCAACACAATTCCACCCAGCTCAGCTCAGCTCAGCCCAATTCCACCCAGCTCAGCTCAGCTCAGCCCAATTCCACCCAGCTCAGCTCAGCTCAGCTCAGCCCAATTCTACCCAGCTCAGCTCAGCTCAGCTCAGCTCAGTCCAATTCCACCCAGCTCAGCTCAGCTCAGCTCAGCCCAATTCCACCCAGCTCAGCTCAGCTCAACCCAATTCCACCCAGCTCAGCTCAACCCAACCCAATTCCACCCAGCTCAGCTCAGCTCAGCTCAGCCCAATTCCACCCAGCTCAGCTCAGCTCAGCCCAATTCTACCCAGCTCAGCTCAGCTCAGCTCAGCTCAGCTCAGTCCAATTCCACCCAGCTCAGCTCAGCTCAGCTCAGCCCAATTCCACCCAGCTCAGCTCAGCTCAGCTCAGCCCAATTCTACCCAGCTCAGCTCAGCTCAGCCCAATTCTACCCAGCTCAGCTCAGCTCAGCTCAGCTCAGCCCAATTCCACCCAGCTCAGCTCAGCTCAGCTCAGCCCAATTCCACCCAGCTCAGCTCAGCTCAGCCCAATTCCACCCAGCTCAGCTCAGCTCAGCCCAATTCCACCCAGCTCAGCTCAGCTCAACACAATTCCACCCAGCTCAGCTCAGCTCAGCCCAATTCCACCCAGCTCAGCTCAGCTCAGCCCAATTCCACCCAGCTCAGCTCAGCTCAGCCCAATTCCACTCAGCTCAGCTCAGCTCAGCCCAATTCTACCCAGCTCAGCTCAGCCCAATTCCACCCAGCTCAGCTCAGCTCAGCCCAATTCCACCCAGCTCAGCTCAGCCCAATTCCACCCAGCTCAGCTCAGTTCAGCTCAATTCCACCCAGCTCAGCCCAGCTCAGCTCAGTCCAATTCCACCCAGCTCAGCTCAGCTCAGCTCAGCTCAGCCCAATTCCACCCAGCTTAGCTCAGCCCAGCTCAGCCCAGTTCAGCCCAGTTCAGCCCAGTTCAGCCCCACTCAGCCCAACTCAGCTCAGCCCAGTTTAACCCAGTTCAGCCCAGCCCAGTTCAGCCCAGCTCATCCCAGTTCAGCCCAGCTCAGCCCAGCTCAACCCAGTTCGTGCCATTGTGGGTCGAGCGTCCTGTCCTTTGGTCTGTCTTGGGCCTGTTTTCCACATCCCTGGTCCCAGGAGGGCCCTCGGTGCTTGGCTGAGGAGGAGACGTGGCCTGAACAGCATCTAGGACCCACCTGCTCTAGGATGCTGGGGGGTCCGCTGAGGCTGAGGGAGACCCAGGCCCTCTGGCCGGTGGCCTTGCACTGCATGCAGGTCCGTCCTTGTGCCCTCCACAGGGGAGCTGGGGTGGGGAGCAGGCCGGGCCCGTCTAGGACCTGCCTGGTGGCAGTGTGGCCTTGGCGGACCCCCGCCCCGTTCTGGGCCCTTGCTCACTCTGGGTGAGGCTGATGCTGAGGGGAGAGCTGGGGAGGGGCTCTAGTCTGTGTCATGACCCTAGGTGGGGTCACTGGCCCACTTCCTGTCCCTCCAGTCGCGGCCGCTTGTCTGCACGTCATGTCTGGTCTGTGGTCTGGCTGTGGCAAGGCCAGGTGTGTGTGGCCTGGGCTGTGACCCCCCAGGAGCCGGGCCCTGCCTGTGGTGGGGTCCTCGCTCCGGGTGGTTGCTCACCAGGGCTGGGCCAGGGGCTGAAATGCAGGGACACAGAGGTTGAAGACATGCAGTGGGGCCCCGGGGACACTGGGGTGGACATCGTCCAGAGGGGAGGCTGTGAGGGCCAGCAGGGCAGGGGCCCTGAGCCACAGGGCTTGCTCAGAGCTGACCCCAGTGAGCAGGGCACAGAGTGGGGCAAGAAGTAGGAGCCACTCTGGCCCGGTGTGACCGGGGACAGCCCTTGCACAGCCGACCCGTGGACAGCTGGGGCTCAGGCTGATGCCAGGGTGGGTGAGCGGCCACCCTGGGAGCCTGGAACCCTGCAGGTTGGGGAGGCCACGTGCTGCCTCTGTCCACCTCTGCCCAGCTTCCTGCCAGGGCTTTCCCACCGGTGGCCCTAGCCTGGACACACGAGGGGCGGCTGGGCCTGGTTGCCGTGTGCATTATTTATTCAGTCATTTCTTCACATGTGGAAGGTTCTGGAGCGACACACAGAAACTGCTGGTGTGATCAATGACACTGTGCCCCAGGGGGGCGTCAGGTCCTCACAGGGGTTGGGGGGGGGGAGGCGCCCAGGGCAGAGGGGGCAGGAGAGCAGGACGTGGACAGAGGGCGGAGAGTCTGGGGCCGCTCAAAGAACCTCTGGGTGTTTTTAGGAACCCAGGCTCCCAGGGTCCCAGGGCCACTTGCATTCTGTCCCAGCCCCACCCACACAGCCTCCCAGCACAGGTGCTGTCTGTGTGGGGGCGACTGTCCGCACGGTTCTGCCTTCTTGCCTGTTTGTGAATCTCTAGGCCCTACAGCCTCCACGGGGCCCCAAACCCGGGCGTTTCTCGAAGTGCCTGCCCCAGGGAGTGAGGACTGAGCCAGGGACCGGCGGGCTAGCTCAGCGCCTGGTGGGGACCTACAGGAGGGCAGTCGTGGGGGCACGGGGGACCTCGGCTGGGCTCAAGCCAGGACGGCAGGACCCACGTGGTGTGGAACTCGGGGCGGAAGAGGGGGCACCCACTGAGACTTGGACGCAGCGCTGGGTCTTTCTGAGCTGGCGGTGGCGGCAGTTGGGCGGAAGGGGCCTGATTGGAAGTGCGCCCTGCTCCTCCTGCGTGCAGGGGGCTGCGAGAGGGTCCAGGTGGGAGGGGCAGGGTCTGGAGACGAAGCCCCCTCCCCCGGGGCTTTGCCAGAAGGAGGAGGGACCTCGTGGGTTCGTGGGGTGTCCAAGACAAAGGACCCACAGGCTGAGTTCCTTAAAACAACAGGGATTCATTCTCGCGGTTCCAGAGGCCAGAAGTCCGTGGAGGTGCGGACAGGGCCGCAGTCCCTCTGGAGGCCACCGTGAAGGGTGTTCCCTGCCACTTCCCGCCTCTGGGCCCCCACACCCTTGGCTGTGGCCGTGTCCCCCCCACCTCCTCCTCCTCCTCCTCCTCTGTGCCCGCCTCTCCTGTTCCCGTAGAAGGACACTTGCGGTAGGGTTTGGGGCCACCTGGACCCAGGACTTCATTTCAGATGCGTAACTTTAATTCCATCTGCAAGGACCCTTTTTTTTCCCCAAATAAGGTTTTATTCACAGGTTCCAGGGTTTAGGACGTGGACCCAGTTTTTGGGGGTCACCCTTCAGATCACTATGGGAAAGGTTAATAAGAGGAGGAACAGGAGGGAGGGGCCCGGGGCGGAGGGTTGTGGGCATCGTCCCTGCCCCGTGGGCCTTGGGGTCCCGACGGGTCTGGCTGTGAATCCTGTCCGCTCTGCTGCCCGCACCGCGCCCTGGCCTTGAGGTGGGGAGACGGTCAGTCCTCCCTCCCAGGCTTGGCAGAGATGTGACTCACTTGTGTGTGAGCCGAGTCCTGTTGTCCTCATTCTGGGGGTCCGTGGGTGCATCTCATGATCTGGGGTGCAGATGTGGAGCAGGGCACTGGGGCTTCGGCTGACGAGACCTTCAGGAGGGCGAGAGGAGGTGGGCTTGGCTTCCTGAGGCTGTGTGTGCATCTGTGTGCGAGTATGAGTGTGTGTGAGTGTGTGTGTGTGTCCCTGGTGTGTGCCAGTGTCCGTGTGAGTGCCCAGCAGGGCAGGGGGGGGCAGTCTGAAGCGCCCCTGCTCCTTCGTGCCCTATTTGACCCAAGGCCTCCGTGTCTCTGGACGAGTCCCAGACTTGCCCGGCCTTGGGCTTTCTGCTCCGGTGCGGGGCCAGGTGCCGAGGCCTGCGCCCTGCGCCCTGCTGGGTGGCACGCTTGCTGTTGGAGCACATTTCTAGCCCCGTCCGTGTCAGCCGCGTGGTGCCATGCCTCCCGGCATGGAGCCAGGCGCTGTGAAGGGCCGTTGGGGGGAGTCCCCTGCCCCAAAGGACCAGGCATTTGTATGCTGACAATGCTGCTGTGGGCCTGAGAATGGTTAACAATTCCCACCTGAGACAGGGTGAGACCCCTGGAGCACGCTCAGACCCACCCACTCCGGCTTCCTCCTGATTGTGATGTTGTTATTGGCCAGTTGGTTTGTATTGTGATGTTGTTATTGGCCAGTTGGTTTGTCCTCGCTGTGAGGGACCCACCTGCTCACTTTCTTCTTTTTATTGGCCCCTGAGCGCTCTTTATATGGGAGGGAACCCTGCTCTTGGTCATGTGTGTCCATGTGTTCTCCTCCCATTTCCGATGGACTTGGGTGGGCAGGTCCCTCCAACCAGGGAAGCCGCCCCTGTTATCCTGGGGGCCCACCCCTGTCCATGGCCATCTGTCCTCACGGGGTCCTGTGGCTCCTGTCACTGGCTCCCCAGGCTCCTTCCGAGGAGGACGACGGGGGCCAGCCCCACACGGCTCTTGCTTGCTGGTGTGTCTCACTCAGCTCACTGGGGTGTCCACGCTGGCTGGGGGAGGGCGGGGTCAAAGGCCGGCCCGTCTGTGTGCTCAGTGGGTGGAGCAGATAGGAGTGAATGCCCAGTGGCCCTAGGAGGCTGACACTGGCCCCTACCTGGTGATGGTACAGCTGTGTCCCTGTGGCCCCTGCACTGACCCTAGAGGGCTCAGGATTGTGGCTTCTATGTGAGTCTGGGCCGGAGGCCGGGGAGCAGGTGTGATGAGGACCAAGCCGAGGTGTTTCTGGGAGTGTCGAAGGGACTCTTGCCGGCAGCCCCAGAAGTGCCCTGTGCCCCTCGTCTGACCACAGGCACATCCCCCAAAGCACACTCAGGGGGCATGGGCTTTGTAAAAAAGACACTTTACTAAGAAACCTGAAGGGAAGGAAACTGAACTGCTGAGGCAGGAGGGAGGAGGAGGGCGAGGCCAGGGCGGACGGGGTGGGGGCCGCTGGACCGCAGGAGGGAGGAGGAGGAGGGCGAGGCCAGGGCGGACGGGGTGAGGGGCCGCTGGACCACGCCCGGCGGGACCCCCCCTCCTCCTGTGGGGCCCTCCCAGAGACCCCAGACAGTCTCAACGCCTCCCCTCAGAAGGGCTTCTCTGCCTCCACGTTCTACAGGGACAGGGGTGGGGTGGACGGGAGGAAGGGTGAGGAGAGAGGCAAGGGCTGGACACCAGGGGCCGGGCACTCCGACCTGGGGCCAGGGAGGGTCAGACCGAGTCTGGGGCATGAGACCTCGAACCAGACTCAGACTCTGGGCTGGGCCTTGACGTCCTCGGTCTGACCCTGGACTCTGAGTGTCGAGCGTGGTTGCTGGATCAGGCGAGACAGACGTTGGCTCAGGCTGGGCTTGGAGGCCGAGTCCTCGGCTCGGCTCTGGACCCTGGGTGACTCTGGGCAGCGCGGGCCAGACCTCGTGTGTTTGGGGGGTCGTTCAGTCAGAACGGGAGCAGCCCCCAACCTCAGGGGGCCTGGAGGGAGTCCAGGCTGGCTGCATCCACACCCAGCTTAGGTCCCTCTGTGGAAGGAACAGGTGCTGCTCTGAGATTTGTCCCGAAGAGGGGGCAGGGAGAGTGAGGCTGTGACGTGGTGGTGGTGGGGTCCCAGTGATCCCTGGACCGTGGGCCTTGGACGGCAGCTCCCAGATGGATGCCCGGGAGGCGGCCGTTGGGCCCCCGGCTCGGGACCCTTTGGAGGTTTGCTCCCCTCTTGCCTGGGGCAGGGCGGTGGCCTCAGGGATGCTCGGACCCAGGCAGGGAGGCAGCCAGGCCTGCACTGCCCGCGCTGCCCGCGCTCCGGGCCCAGGCTGCCAGCGGCACGATGTTCGCGTAGTCGCGGGTGGGCTGGGGCGCCTCCCGCAGGATGGCGTCCAAGACCCACTTCGCCTGTGAGGAGGGCATGCGTGAGTCCATCCGTCTCGCTGGGTCCCCCGGCCCACCCGCCACCCTGGCGGAGGGGGCAGTTCCCCACCTTGAAGACGGTGACGGAGGCCCCGTAGGTCACGCTGAGCAGGAAGAGCGCGATGAAGACGAAGACGCTGGTCCACACCCCCTCCAGCTCCGCGCTCTCGGCCGCCTCCACGCACAGGTCCTGCAGGTCCAGCTCTGTGGGCACCAGCCAGTCAGCCCTCCCCACTCGTGGGTGTGGGCAGGAGGAGGGTCCTGTACCCTGGTCCCCGATGCCTGGGTCTCAGACAGTCCCCGTCCCGGTCCCGCCACCTTGACGGTTTCCCAGAGCCACTGGCCAGCCCTGGAGGGTTGGGGTCTGAAGCCCTCGCCTCAGCCAAGGACGGCTGTGTGGGAGTCGGTCGGCCATCTACCCTCCCCTGACCCCCACCCCAGGCGCTTGCACAGCCCCTCGTTTGCCGGCCTGGGGACCCCTCCAAACGGCACAGACGGCGTGCTGCCTGGGCCTTGGGAGGGGCCTGGGCTCCGCAGCCACAGGCCGTGGCTTTGAGGGGCTGGTCCGGCTGCCGGGGAGACGGCAGCTGCCCCTCGGTCTCCTGCTCCGAGGAGTGAGCTGTGCCCACCTGCAGGCGCCAGCCAGGTACCTCTGTGCTGTCTTCAGAGGGTGGGCTGGCGTTTGCTGCTTTTCACGTGGCCACTCCGTGGGTGCTGCTGTGCTAGGGAACGTGTGTGTGCGCGCGCACACGCTCACACACGCGTGCAGACGGACTGTGGGGTCTGGGAGGACAATGAGCACGCGAGCTTGGTGCGTGGCGTGGGGGTGGGCTTCCTCTCCGGCTCTCGTCCCTGCATCTTCCCGGCCCTGGGCTTGGGCACACCTCCTGGGTGTGTGTGTGTGTCTGTGTGTCCATGTGTGTGCCCCAGTGTGTGTACTTGTCTGTCCACGTGTGTCTGTGCATGTCCATGCGTATCAATGTATGTATTCACGGTACGCCCATGGGGTGCCTCTCTGTGAGTGTTGCTGTGTTAGTGTCTGTGTCCATGTATGTCTGTGTGTCCATGTGTTTGTATGTCTGTGTGTCCATGTGTTTGTCCGTCTGTCTTTCTGTGGGCACCACTGACGGGGAGGTTTGACTGGGGTCGCTGGGGCCACAGGAGGCAGTGGTGTGAGGCCCGCTGGGCTCCCAGCAGGGCATGAGGGGCCCCTCCGTGCCCATGTTGGATCCTGTGGCCAGGTGTGACGGGGAGGAAGGGTTTGGGTGGCCAGGGCAAGAGGACAGAGCAAGGACGTGTGACGTGTCTGCCTGTGTGAGGCACCGTGGCTGGTGGTGGTGGCACTGTTGGAGTCGATGCATGACTTGTGTGGGTGCAGGGCTGGCGCATGGGGGTGACAGCGTGTGAGGCTCACAGGACCCTGCTTGTGAGGGCCGGGCCCTTTCCCAGGGTCCATCTGGGGTGGTTACCGAGGGTCAGAGGGCAGGTGGGCTCAGTGCTGGCCCCGTGCGGGTGTAGGGGCCTGCCCCTGCCCACTTGTGTCCGGGCGGTGCTGGCAGTGGGACTGACCGGTGAGGCTGTCTGGCTCCCTGCGTGTTGGCCCCTGTGCAGGCATCTCCCCGGGCCCGTTCCTCCACCCAGAAGGGCCCGTGTCTGCAGCTGGACCTGGAGCTTTGAGAGCTCGTCTGTGTCCAGAGGGGCCAGCATGAGCCCAGGGTGGAGATCAAGACCTCCAGGGGGCAGGGACTGTGCACTGGGCTGGGCTCCCCACGGTTCCTCCCTGGGACCAGCCCCTGGTCTTCAGGACTCCTTTGACTGGGCAGGACACATGGTGGGTTGGCAGAGAGGGCCCCCGACACAAACGGGGGTGGTGGACAGAGCCAGGCCTCAGCTCTGCCGCCCCCTCCCACCTCCTCTCCTGGGCATCTTATCCTCTGTGCCGAGACACCCCTGCCCCACGGCCTTACCCACCCCCAAGAAAGGGCGCACCCAGGGCTCTGAGCAGGCACTGGAGTGTTTATTGACAACACTGGGCAGCAGCAGGGCGGCCCCCTTCCCTGTCCCAGCAGGATGGAGGCTTGGAGGGGGCGGGGAGCATCAATTACCAGGGTTTTTGGACACTGATTTGTCGAGGGTCCTAGAGCCTGGCAACGCCTCATGGACCACTCGGCAGGTGAACTTGTCCCTCTTCTCCCAGTCTGCCCGTCTGACCACCAGGCGGCTGAAGACAAAGAAGGTGCGGCTGGTGTTGCTGGCCTTGAGGGGCGGCGTGGTGGTGTGCTGGCCGGTCAGCATCAGGACGTCGTTTCTCAGCCACTGCACCGAGATGTCCTCGGGGAAGAAGTTCTGGATCAGGCAGATGAGAGTGACCGTGTCCTTGGCCCCCTGGTCCTCCCCGGGCGGCAGGAAGACATAGACCTCGGGGACAGCCCGTTTGCCTGCGGACAGGGGGTGGAGTCAGCCGGGGCTTCCGCAGGGGAGGACTCCGGCCGAGCCCCTCCGCCCGCCCCGCGGCGGCTTACCCGTCGCCTTGGCGACGGTGCGCACGATCTCCGTGGGCAGGTCTGGGTGCTTCAGGGTGCAGCCGTAAGTCTCCCCCTCCACCCAGTCGCGGGTGTCCACCGGCAGGGTGGACATGGCAGTGTACGTCATGTTGTAGTGGCGCTTGGTGATCTTCGTGGCTTCGTTCAAGGGGACCCCGCCCTCCCGGAACCACTGCAAGCTCATGCCCTCCTCGCTGGCCAGGTCCACCACCAGGCAGATGATCTTGGGCGCCTTGTGGATGTACAGGTCCAGGGGGTTGGGCGGGATCAGGTAGACGCTCACGCCGCGGGGCTCGGACTCTGTGGTGCAGGGAGGGGCAGGGTAGGGGAGCTGCGTGAGGCCATGCCGGCCCCCCACCCCCGCCCCCTCAGCCCTGAGCGCCGGGGTGTCGGCATGGGGGCGCCCTGTACCTGGGCAGCTGCGGGCGTGGTCCTCAAAGGTGCAGCCTCTGTAGTTGACCTTGCAGGTGTAAGTCTTCTGGGACACCCACTGGCCCTGGGTGATGTTGAGCCGGCTGGACACAGAGGCCAGCCGGCCTTCCTGCTGGAGGGCACTGGTGGTTGGGAACATGTTCCTGGTCTGCTGCCCGTCCACCAGCCAAGTGACCGTGATGTTGTCGGGGGCGAAGTTCGTGACGAGGCACAGGAGCTGGATGGTGGCGTGGGTGTTGCCTCTGGGGTCGCAGGAGGAGTGATAGAGCTTCACGGAGGGCTGGGTGATATTTCTGGCACATTCTGAAAGAGGAACTGATGGGATGGATGTTGGCTTCCCTGAGCCTGGGAAACCCATCTCCCAGCCCAGGGGCCCCACCCAAGTGCTCTGGTGGGACTGGGACGGTGGCATGTGAGCCCCCTCCCACGGCCTCCTCCATTCCAGCCTCGGACTGCCGCCCCTGGCTGTCGTCGGACCCACCTGTCTTAGGTAAGGTGACGCTGATGGTGGGGTACTCGGCCTGCTTCACGTTGCAGGTAAACTGATGTTTGGCCCAGTCGCCCGAGGTGGTCACATAGCTGGTGGTGGAGTAGAGGCCGGAGGTCAAGTGAAAGGTGTCGGGGAGGGTCATGATGCTCTTTTTCGGGGACGTGCTGTCCCAGGTCACATTCACAGGCTCCGGGATGTAGTCTTTGACCAAGCAGCCCAGTGTCACCACGTCCTCCTCCTTGCTGGTGACTTTGTTGCAGGGGGTCAAGGGGAAGACGAAGGGCTTCTGTGTGGGGACTGTGGGATGGAACCGGGGCCAGGTTAGTGCTGGCTGACCTCTGACCTGGGGCATCCACTCCCAGGGCCCCGGGAGTCTGGGAGGGAGGTTCTGTGTGGCACAGGCAGGGTGGCCTAGTGGAGGGAGCACTGGACCCCTGCTTCAGCCCCGAGGGACAGAACAGGCCAAGACTTACTCCCTGGTTTCTCCTCGATGCCTTCTGATGTACCCTGCACCCTCCCAGAAGCTGTGCTGTCCACACTCCAGCCAGGGTCCCCACCCTCAGCCTCGAGTGGCCGGGTGGGTGTCTAAAACAGTTGAGGCACCTCCAGTCTTCCAGGGTGAGGCTGAGAGCCCAGAGCCCCCCACTGAGGAGCAGGGCCCCCAAGGCCCCCAGGAACCAGCTAGATGTCCCTGCGGCCCTACTCTGAGCCACCACCAAGGCCTGGGCTCTAGAAGCCCCACTCCCACCAGAATCACTATGTGTCCCCTCTTCCACCCACCTGCTGCTCACTGGGTCCTGCTCCCTGCAGCTTTGGGTGCCCTTTCACCCCACCTGTCACTGACCAGCCAGGCTTCCCAGGTGCCCAGTCCTCCCTGCTGACCTCCCCAGAGAGCCCAGCTGCAGCTTCACGCAGAGAGGACAGGCCAGCAGAGGTCAGTTCAGCCCCTCCCCAGCAGGGGCTCCACTCGCTCCTCCCCTAACCTGGGAAGCCCAGACCTCAGGCCGCCCCGCCCAGCCCAGTCCACCCTGCTTCACAGTCTCTTCAGGTCCAGCTGAGCACAGTCCCAATGACCCCGGACAGGACACCTGGCACGAGCTGAGAACACGAGCTCTGGGCAGCCAGCCCAGTCCAGCTCAGCTCCCAAGGGACCAGCTTGTCCCTCCCGGCCCAGGTCAGTCCCGAGTAGAACAGGACAAGCTACAAAACTCATCTTGTCTCAGTCCACAAGGTTAAACCAGATTCACTCAAGCTCAGCCCTCCCAGCCTGCCAGTCCAGGACTATCCTCAGTAAGTCGGACGCCATTCACACAATGGAGCTACGTCAAGCGGGCCTCAAGAAGTGGCACCACCCTGCTTGACCAAACAGTTGCCTGACCAGCTCAGCTCACCTAGCCCAGCCCAGCCCAGTCCAGCTCTGCTAATTCCAGCCCAGTCCAGCTCAGTCCAGTCCAGCTCAGTCCAGCCCAGCCCAGCAGTCCAGTTCAGCCCAGTCCAGCTCAGTCCAGTCCAGCCCAGTCCAGTTCAGCCCAGTCCAGCTCAGTCCAGCCCAGTCCAGCTCAGTCCAGCCCAGCCCAGCAGTCCAGTTCAGCCCAGTCCAGCCCAGTCCAGTCCAGCCCAGCCCAGTCCAGCCCAGTCCAGTTCAGCCCAGTCCAGCAGTCCAGTCCAGCCCAGTCCAGTTCAGCCCAGTCCAGCAGTCCAGTCCAGCTCAGTCCAGCTCAGTCCAGCCCAGCCCAGTCCAGCTCAGTCCAGCCCAGCCCAGCCCAGCTCAGTCCAGCCCAGTCCAGCTCAGCCCAGTCCAGCTCAGTCCAGCCCAGCCCAGCCCAGCTCAGTCCAGCCCAGTCCAGCTCAGCTCAGTCCAGCTCAGTCCAGCCCAGCCCAGTCCAGCAGTCCAGCCCAGCCCAGTCCAGCTCAGTCCAGCCCAGCCCAGCCCAGCTCAGTCCAGCCCAGTCCAGCTCAGCTCAGTCCAGCTCAGTCCAGCCCAGCCCAGTCCAGCTCAGCTCAGTCCAGCTCAGTCCAGCCCAGCCCAGTCCAGCAGTCCAGCCCAGCCCAGCCCAGTCCAGCTCAGTCCAGCCCAGCCCAGTCCAGCTCAGTCCAGTCCAGCTCAGTCCAGCTCAGTCCAGCCCAGCCCAGTTCAGCTCAGTCCAGCCCAGCCCAGTCCAGTCCAGTCCAGTCCAGCTCAGTCCAGCTCAGTCCAGCCCAGCCCAGTACAGCTCAGTCCAGCCCAGCCCAGCAGTCCAGTTCAGCCCAGTCCAGCTCAGTCCAGCCCAGCCCAGCAGTCCAGCCCAGTCCAGTCCAGTTCAGCCCAGTCCAGCTCAGTCCAGCCCAGCCCAGCAGCCCAGCCCAGTTCAGCCCAGTCCAGCTCAGTCCAGCCCAGCCCAGTCCAGCCCAGCCCAGTCCAGTCCAGCTCAGTCCAGCCCAGCCCAGCCCCTCCCAGCCCAGCCCAGCCCCTCCCAGCCCAGTCCAGCTCAGTCCAGTCCAGCTCAGTCCAGTCCAGCCCAGCCCAGCAGTCCAGTTCAGCCCAGTCCAGCTCAGTCCAGTCCAGCTCAGTCCAGTCCAGCCCAGCCCAGCAGTCCAGTCCAGCTCAGTCCAGCCCAGCCCAGTCCAGTTCAGCCCAGTCCAGCTCAGTCCAGCCCAGCCCAGCAGTCCAGTCCAGCTCAGTCCAGCTCAGTCCAGCCCATTCCAGCCCAGTCCTGTTCAGCCCAGCTCAGCCCAGCCCAGCTCAGCTCAGCTCAGCCCAGTTCAGCTCAGTCCAGCTAAGTCCAGTCCATTCCAGCCCAGTCCTGTTCAGCCCAGTTCAGCCCAGGCGGACCAGCACAGACCACTCCATGCCCCTTGCTCGCTCCAGCCTGGCCCTACACTCTGCTCTGCCCACCTTCTCCTGACTCTGGCCTGCTCCGTTCAGCAGACTCCACCAAGCTCAGGTTGGCATCCTTCAGCTCAGCTGTGTCCAGCTCAGCATCCTGGGACAGTCCAGTCCCGGTTGTCTCCGCCTGACTCAGGGGGACCAGTCTGACTGTGACCTGCCCATCCAAACCAGCCTCACCTAGGACAGCCTGGTGCCGCCCAGCCCGGTCCACCTTGGTCCGTCCAGCTCACTCAGCCCCTCCCAGGCCAGGATGTCTGAGGAGAGCCCAGATGCACCACCAACCTGGCCCAGTTGAGCCGAGGATACATCTCACTTTTTTAAATAGCTCTGTCCACTCTAGCCACACTTGGCCTAGCCCAGCTCAGCCTAGGCCTCCCTTAGTCAGGTCAGCTTAGGCCTGTCCAGCCAGCTGTGCAGTCCAGCAGAAGGACAGCTCTCTGGGTCTCCCTTGGCCCCGGGCTGGTGGCCGCCCTCCTGGCTGATCTACGCCCAGCCCACTGTCTGGGCCCTCCCTCTGCCTGGTCCCTGGCTGTCACCGTGGGCCCAGCCCAGCCTCGTGCTAGCCAAGGCTCTTGGCTCCGTGTCTTCTTCCAAGTTGGGCGTGGCCTTCCTTTTACTTCCCTGTGTGCCCATTCAGGGGAGGGACAGCTGAGAGATAAGCAGTGACCAGAAGGCTCAGTCCACGCTGGGTGGGCAGTGCAGGTGTCCTCTTCCGGGCAGTGGCCCAGGCGGCTGGCCCCTCGCTGCCGCCCGGACCAGCCCCGCGGCCGGGGTCCTCTGTCAGGTGCCGTGGTCGGCGTGGCAACCTGTGTGGCCTGTCCCCACCTTCTGCGGCTCCCAGGAGAGGCTCCCAGGAGAGGGTCCGTCGTTAGAAAACCATTGTTGTTATTTTTACGTCCAGACCAGGGGCTGGGGGGAGGTGAGCTCTGCCCCGGTGCTCTCAGCTAAAAGTGGAGTGGGAATCCCCAGGGCCCCCACCGCCCCGGAAGTTCTCTCTGTTCTTGGGAAGCCGATGGAGCGACCGTCTCAGGGAGGGTCCCAGCTGGGCGCGGGGACGGGGACGCAGTGCTCTCCTCTCTGCCTCAGCCCCGTCCCCATGGCCAGCTCGGGGTCCTCTCCCTGAGGCTGTCAGCACACACACAGGGGTCGCCACGCTGCCCCGAGGGGGAGCAGCACCAGACCCCTTCCTCCCACCACAGCTCCTGGGAGGAAAGAGCTGTGACTATTTGTGCCTGAGAAATGGAGGCTGGGGGCCCCCCTGTGCAGAGATGTGGGGGCAGGGCCGTCCCGCTGCCGACCTTCGGCCCTCGCCACCTGGAGGAGGAGGCCCTGGGTGTGCGTGTGCGTGTGCAGGTCCACAGGCTACAGGTCACTTGGGGACGGGGAGGCCCTGGGTGTGCGTGTGCAGGTCCACAGGCCACAGGTCACTTGGGGACGGGGAGGCCCTGGCTCTCCCTGGGGTCCTGGGCACCTCTGGTGCGTGAGCATCGTCCACGGGCTTGCCCCCGTGTCATTGTCCTGCCGCGGGAGCCCCCATCGGGACGGCAATGGGCAGCGTGGCTGGTGAGGGCCGGGGGGACCTGTGGGGAGACTGGTCATGACCAGTGAGGTGGCCGGTGGCTCTGTAAGACCCCCTGCAGATGCTGGAGCCTGGTTGGGGGGGACGCCATGCTGTGTCCCTGTTGCAGGTGGCCAGCGAGGGTGCGGGGACCAAGGAGTGGCCCACGACATCTGACTTTGGGCTGTTGGGGCAGCCTGCCCACCGTCAACGCTGCATCAGTGTGGTCTTTGCCTTTACGCTGTGGACACATCCAGCAACCCCCTGAAGTCACACTCACGCGTGTGACTTCACACACACACACACACCACACACACACCACACACACACACACATACCACACACACCACATACACACCACACACACACCACATACACACACACACACCACACACACCATACACACACCACACACACACCACACACACACACACACACCACACACACACCACATACACACCCCCCCCCACACACACACACACTCGGGGAGCCACGCGATGCCGCCAGCCCAGCTCGTCAGTGTGGCATGCTGGGAAGAGGTGTGCAGAGCTTTGGAGAGGGCGACATCAGGGCGCCAGACATCGGGCCTGGCACACCTAGGGCAGGTGGGCCCCACTCAGGGAGGTGGACTAAGCGGGTACACAGAGCAGGACCTTCGAATCCCCAGGGCAGACTGTCCTGGGCTGTCACACCCTGTGGCCCCAGCAACAGACGCTGCGTGGGAGGCAGAGTGGAGAATACAGAGTTCCCTGGAAGGACCTGCGGTTCTGAGAGAAACCACAGGGCTGGGGCAGGAAGAGCTCCAGCAGGCAGCACGGGGGACCCAGGCCCGGGGCGCCGGGCCTGCAGCCTGCACCTGTGGGAGTGTGTGGGCCTGGTGCCTCCACTCAGCACCCCTGCCTTTCTCCCTGAGCTGTGGGCACGGGGGACCCAGGCCCGGGGCGCCGGGCCTGCAGCCTGCACCTGTGGGAGTGTGTGGGCCTGGTGCCTCCACTCAGCACCCCTGCCTTTCTCCTTGAGCTGTGGGCACGGGGGCCTGAGCCCAGTGCTGAGCCTGCCTCCTGCCTCTACCCTCACGTCCGAGAACGTGCTGGGCTGCTGGTGCTGGTGCAGGGTTTCTGTTGTTTTTTGCAGAAGTGGGCACTGTCTCCATCCTCAGCTGCCCCTGGGGTCCTGTGGTCTTGGAGGAGAACGGCTCTCGTAGGGCAGCTCTGCTCTGAGCGCACAGGTCTTTGCTGCCCCGTTCTTCCCCGGGGCAGTCTCCCTGCCCTGGCCTCGAAGAGTTGCCCTTGACCTGCCCCCTTTGTCCAGGGCTGGGCCTGGACACCCCTACCAAGCAGGCGCGTGCCCAAGTCTCCCTGGCTACCCTGATGTAGCCCCACCCCGTTGCTCCCGTACTTCAGGGTGAACTCGGCACATGTAGTGAGTGCGTGTGTCTGTGTGAATGAACACGTGCACGTGTCTCTCTGTGTTCATACACGTGTGCAAATGTGCACGCGCCTCTCTGTGTGCACATGTGTATACCAGATGATTGCATGTATCTGTGTGACACACACATGTGCACATGTCTCTGCATATGTATGTGCATCTGGCACGCACATGTCTCTGTGCACATATGTGTGTGCACTGTATACATGTGTTAGTGCATCTGCATGATAGGCACATGTCTCTCTGGGTTCTTACATGTGTGTGTGTGGTGCATACATCTGTGGGATATGTACATGTATGTGTCTCTCTGTGTGCATACGTATGTGTTCATGTATGTGTCTGGGGGGTGGGGGCAGGTATGCCCTCCTACCACAGCCCTGGGAAGCCCTGCTGACTGTGGGGTGGCACGTGCAGGGACAGAGCTGCTGTCCATGTGTGTGCAGCTGGCCCAGGTGGGTGGAGTTGCTCCGTGTCCACAGGGGCCCTCACTGCCGGCCCCACTATGCCGGAGGACGTGGTGAAGGCTGGAGCCAGCCCTCACTGCTGGCCCCACTATGCCGGGGGACGTGGTGAAGGCTGGAGCCAGCCCTCACTTACTGGCCCCACTATGCCGGAGGACGTGGTGAAGGCTGGAGCCAGCCCTCACTGCCGGCCCCACTATGCCGGGGGACGTGGTGAAGGCTGCAGCCGGGAGCCGGGCCAGGGCTGGCTGAGGACTTCTGTTTCTTAATGTCCCACTTTAGGTGGGTCCAGGGCAGAATCCCACCTGGTTTGGAAGTTCCCAAGTGTCTGGAGTGTGGGGACTGGCAGGAGGTCCGAGGGGCCTGGCCAGACAGCGCAGGATGGGTGGGTTTGAGCTTCCGCAGCAGGAGGCCTCGTTTTGAGGCTGGGCTCCAGCGTTAGGGCCTGTGTGGTAACTTGGGAACAATTCCCACTCCAGCAAATGGGCTGCTTGGAGGGAACCAGGCCACCGGTGTTTCTCAGACCCTTACACGCAGGACACTAGCAACCTCAGAGCCCCTCTCCCCAGACTTAGCTGGAGCCAAGGCCCCCAATGCCAGTGACAAGGACAGGCTCCTGAATTCTGGGCAGTGAGACCAGCTGAGCCCCTTGCTGACCTTGATTGTGGCCCCAAATGGTACCTGCAGATGTCCACATGGACAGGCCTGGCTCTGGCCAGAGGAGCTGCAGGCTCCTGCAGAGACACACACACTGGTCCTGAGAGGAGGCCACTGAAATGTGTGGCAGGATGTGCTTGTCCAGCTGTGGGCTCGGGGCAGGCGCTGCTGGGCATGTGGTGAGAGGGGCTTAGAGTAGCAAAGGCTGTGGGTGAGGTGGTGTGATAAACCCGCATGATGGTGCCCTAGAGTGCGAATGAGGTAGTGTGTGTGTGTGTGGACATGTGTGTGTGTGAGGATGTGTGTGTGTGAGGATGTGTGTGTGTGAGGACATGTTTGTGTGTGAGGACACGTGTATGTGTGAGGGTATGTGAGGGTGTGTGTGTGAAGATGTGTGTGTGAGGACATGTATGCGTGTGAGGATGTGTGTGTGTGTGAGGATGTGTGTGTGAGGACATGCATGTGTGTGAGGATGTGTGTGTGTGTGAGGGTATGTGAGGGTGTGTGTGTGAAGATGTGTGTGTGTATGAGGACATGTGTATGTGTAAGGATGTGTGTGTCTATGTGTAAGGATGTGTGTGTGAGGACATGTGTGTATAAGGATGTGTGTTTGTGTGTGAGGATGTGTGTGTGAGGAGTGGCTCAGTGTAACACATTAGTGTCATGGGGCTCAGTGTGACACATGAGAAAAAATGGGCTCAATGTGATATATGAGTGTGACAGGGCTCAGAGTAACACATGGGTAAGAGAGAGCTCAGTGTGACACAGGAGAAGAGAAGAAGTTCAGTGTGACATATTGGTGTGACAAGACTCTATGGGGCACATAAGCATGGGAGGGGATTAGTGTGACACATTAGTGCAGTGAGAACTTAGTATGACTTATGTATGATTGGAACTAAGTGTGATACATGCGAGAAGGAGGGGCTCATGCAACACATTAGTGTGACAAGGGCTCAGTGTGACACGAGTAAGAAAGGGGTTCACTGGGACACATTACTGTAACAGGATTCAATGTGACATTAGAAAAGGGCTTAGTGTGACAGTGTGACACAAGAGGACATGTGTGTGTGTGAGCATGTGTGTCTGTGTGAGGGCGTGTGTGAGGACATGTATGTGTGAGGACATGTGTGTGATGACATGTATGTTGGAGGACACATGTGTGTGAAGATGTGTGTGTGAGGACATGTGTGTCTATGTGTGAGGGCAGGTATGTGTGACAATGTGTTGTATATCTGTGAGGATGTGTTTGTGTGTGTGCAAGTCCTTGTGTGTGTGTGAGGGCCTATGTATATGTGTATGTGTGACTTGTATGTGTTTGTGTTTGAGAACCTGTGTGTGTATGGTGTGCACTATGTGTGTGTACATGATGATGTGTGTCTGTGAGGACGTGAGGACATGTTTGTGTGTGTGTGTGTCAGAGCTGGTGCTCAGGGTTGGGGCAGAAGGTTGTCAGGAGGCTCGGGAGGGACCTCAGGGCAGGTGAACCCTGGGCGAGGGCCGTGCCCTGTGTGCCCTGTGGTGGGGGCTTGGGGCTGGTGGGGGAGCTCCTGGGGAGTTCCTGAGCTGCGAGCCGAGGCTGTGGCTCGAGCCAGGGCCTCCTGTCGGCAGGGAGGGCTGGGCTGGCTGGAGGTGGATGCCTTGGTCCAGGGGATGGAAGTGAGGGACAGGGCCTGGGGACAGAGAGGGAGAGGGGGGCTGGGCACGCTGCAGGAGACGGGGATCGGGTCACCCCCAGAGCTGTCACCTGGAGTCCTGGAGACCCCCAGCCCGCTTGGCCGGGCCACCTGGAGTCCTGGAGACCCCCGGCCCGCTTGGCCGGGTCACCTGGAGTCCTGGAGACCCCCGGCCCGCTTGGCCGGGCCACCTGGAGTCCTGGAGACCCCCGGCCCGCTTGGCCGGGTCACCTGGAGTCCTGGAGACGCCCCGGCCCGCTTGGCCGGGCCACCTGGAGTCCTGGAGACCCCCGGCCCGCTTGGCCGGGCCACCTGGAGTCCTGGAGACCCCCGGCCCGCTTGGCCGGGCCACCTGGAGTCCTGGAGACCCCCGGCCCGCTTGGCCGGGCCACCTGGAGTCCTGGAGACCCCCGGCCCGCTTGGCCGGGCCACCTGGAGTCCTGGAGACCCCCGGCCCGCTTGGCCGGGCCCCTTCGGGCTGGGTGTGCCCCTGGACGCCGTCCGGCTGCCCTGCCCTGCTCCGGCCTGTGGTACAGCTCCCGCTGGAGTGAGGGGGCCCTTTTCCTGCGTGAAACCCTCTCTCCCCCGCCCACAGGAAGTGCGGATGGTGCCCCCCGGCTGGCCTTGGGCCCCCCAGGCCCGCTGGCAGATGCCCTCAGCCGAGCCCCTCTGGCCGTGGAGACGTGTGCCCATCCCAGCCGACGCCGGGTACGGCCTGCCCTCCTTCCCTGGAGGTTTTAGTGAGAAGGGCTGAGGGTTGAGTGTCTCCTGCAGCCCAGGGGCCTCGCCAGGAAGGGTGGGCCACGCCCCTTCTCTGGGAAGGACAGTCCGACTCCATCATCACTGCTGGTCAGCAGGCCAGCAGCCTGTGCATCTCTTCAGCCCCTTCCCTGGAGCCCGCCGGCCCGTGGTTCTCCCAGGAAAATGCCCCTCTCCCCTGTGCTAACCCGAGTGGACTTCAGCTCGGGCCTCCTCCCTGACGGGTCTTTGCTGCCCGAGTCTGTCCTGACTCTGGAACAAGTGTCCGGCCCTGTCCCTCCTCCTCTGCCCCTCCTGGCCTGGCCTTCACGGTCACGCCCTCCTGATCCTCGTTCCTGGCACCCAACTCTCCTGTGTGGGGCTGAATTGTGTCCCCCACGTCACACGTGGAGGCCCTGGCCCCCCAGCACCTCAGAAGGTGACTGCGTTTGGAAATAGGGTCTCTCAGGGGGGTGCTACGTGAACATGAGGTCGTCAGGGAGGGTCCTGATCTGGTCTGACTGGTGTTCTTCTAGGGACGCCGACCCTGAGGGACGGCCACGTCAGGACGCAGGGAGGAGATGGCCGTCCGCGGGCCCAGGAGAGAGTCCTCGGGGGACCCAGCCCTGCAGCCCCCGGTCTGGGGTCTCCAGCTCCGGGACAGGGGGACCCAGCCCTGCAGTCCCCGCTCTGGGGTCTCCAGCTCCGGGACAGGGGGACCCAGCCCTGCAGCCCCCGCTCTGGGGTCTCCAGCTCCGGGACAGGGGGACCCAGCCCTGCAGCCCCCGCTCTGGGGTCTCCAGCTCCGGGACAGGGGGAGCCAGCCCTGCAGTCCCCGCTCTGGGGTCTCCAGCTCCGGGACAGGGGGAGCCAGCCCTGCAACCCCTGCTCTGGGGTCTCCAGCACCCACTCTGGGGTCTCCAGCTCTGGGACAGGGGGACCCAGCCCTGCAGCACGCGCTCTGGGGTCTCCAGCTCCGGGACAGGGGGACCCAGCCCTGCAGCCCCCGCTCTGGGGTCTCCAGCTCCGGGACAGGGGGACCCAGCCCTGCAGCCCCCGCTCTGGGGTCTCTAGCTCCGGGACAGGGGGAACCAGCCCTGCAGCCCCCGCTCTGGGGTCTCCAGCTCCGGGACTGGGGGACCCAGCCCTGCAGCCCCCACTCTGGGGTCTCCAGCTCCGGGACAGGGGGAACCAGCCCTGCAGCCCCCGCTCTGGGGTCTCCAGCTCCGGGACAGGGGGAACCAGCCCTGCAGCCCCCGCTCTGGGGTCTCCAGCTCCGGGACAGGGAGGGAGCTTCCTGTGTCAGCCCCTTCTGTGCTGACTGACCCCGGCAGGTCCTGCCCCCAGCCCCCAGCCCCAGGTACCCGGGCAGCTCCTCCTCCACCCCCGTGCCCTGGCCTGCCTTCCTCACCCTCTGGGAACCCAGGGATGGCTGAACCCCCCGGCTGCAGAGTGAGGGCAGGAGGAGAGGGAGGGCTGGCATGTCGGGGCTCTGGGAGCCTGGGGCGGGACCCCCACCCAAGACTGAGCCAGGCTGTGGATTTCACCCCACACGGCGGGCGGGCGGGTCAACACAGGAAGACCCCCAGTGAGTTATGGAATTTAAAAGGATGTTTATTGTCATTAAAAACAAACAAACAAAACAAACAACAGTAAAAAAAACGATTGGGCCCCAGACAATTAAAAAGAAACAAAAGCAACCCAAGCTTCAAGGTGGCGTGTCCCTGGAGTCTCCTCTCTCTGAGCTTCCCTGTCCTCCAGGGCTCTGTCTCTCCCGCCTTCCCTTCTCGACTTGCCCACGTGGCACTCCCTGGCTCCCCAGGGCAGGGCACTCGACAGGGAGGGCGGGAATTAGGCCTGTGCGCTGTCTCCCTGCTCTCGTGGTGCTCTGCCTTCAGCTCCCATGTCCCTTCTTGACCCCTTGGCGTCATCTGTCCATTGAGGCTGCACCCCTCTTGCTTGGAGACCTGGTGACTAGGACACTCCCAGGGGCTGCAGCAGCCTGGCCCAGGACCTTCTCTGTGGGTCTCCTGGGCAGGAGGTGATCTGAGTGACACTGGGCGCATCCGAAGCTTCCCCCGTGGGGGGCTCAAGACCCTCCCAGGAGCGCTGCATCCTGGAGCCTGCCTGATGGACATGGGATGCAGGGCCCCCACCTCTCTCGGGACGCCCTGGCAGGCCACCCCCAGGCAGCGATGTCCTGGGGAGGGGGCGAAGTGCCCTGGTGTCCTTGCTGTCCGCATGGCCCTTGGTGGGGTCTTGGTGGCTGCCATGGAGGGGCTGGTGGGTGTCCATCAACTCAGGTTGAATGTAGAACCTGCAGCCCACTTGGTTCTTCAAAGGTGTGGGTCACGGGGCGGGATGCAGCCTGTGATGGCTGGGAGGCCCGAGGGCGGAGGTGAAGGCCATGGGCTCAGAGGGTGGTGAGGTCCGAGGGTGACGAGGTCAGAGGGCGCAGCAGCAGGCGTGGGCAGCCGGTTGAGCAGCATGAACCAGCGGCCTCGGGTCCTGTGAGGGGTCTGGGGCAGCCCTGGACGCCTGCCCAGGAGGGATGGAGCTAAGCACCCTGCCCGATCATGTTCCTGTAGTCGGGGACGATGGTCCGCTTCAGCTCCACCACCGAGGAGAAGATCCACTTCACCTGTGGGGCGAGTGGCCAGGATCCACGTCAGCCTCTGCAGGGCCGAGGGAGGACCCGGTGGGGCAGGAGGGGCAGTGGGAACCATGAGTAACTGTGAAGGGCAGTGTGGGGACCACGTGGGGACAGCACAGGGAGGTGGGGGACAGCATGGGAGGGGTGGGGACAGAGTGGGGACAAGGTGTGGATGGTGTGGAGACAGCATGTAGGTGGCGTGGAGATAGCATGTAGGTGGTGTGGGGACAGTGTGTGGGTGGTGTGGGGACAGTGTGGGGACAGTGTGTGGGTGGTGTGGGGACAGTGTGGGGACAGTGTGTGGGTGGTGTGGGGACAGTGTGTAGGTGGTGTGGGGACAGCGTGTGGTAGTGTGGGGACAGTGTGGGGACAGTGTGTAGGTGGTGTGGGGACAGTGTGGGGACAGTGTGTGGGTGGTGTGGGGACAGTGTGGGGACAGTGTGTGGGTGGTGTGGGGACAGTGTGGGGACAGCATGTAGGTGGTGTGGGGACAGTGTGTGGGTGGTGTGGGGACAGTGTGGGGACAGCGTGTGGGTGGTGTGGGTACAGTGTGGGGACAGTGTGTGGGTGGTGTGGGGACAGTGTGGGGACAGTGTGTGGGTGGTGTGGGGACAGTGTGGGGACAGTGTGGGGACAGTGTAGGGACAGTGTGTGGGTGGTGTTGGGACAGTGTGGGGACAGCATGTAGGTGGTATGGGTACAGTGTGTGGGTGGTGTGGGGACAGTGTGGGGACAGCGTGTGGGTGGTATGGGTACAGTGTGGGGACAGTGTGTGGGTGGTGTGGGGACAGTGTGGGGACAGTGTGGGGACAGTGTGGGGACAGTGTGTGGTAGTGTGGGGATAGGGTGTGGGTAGTGTGGGGACAGTGTGGAGACATCATGTAGGTGGTGTGGGGACAGCGTGTGGGTGGTGTGGGGACAGTGTGGGGACAGCGTGTGGTAGTGTGGGGACAGTGTGGGGACAGTGTGGGGACAGTGTGTGGGTGGTATGGGTACAGTGTGGGGACAGCGTGTGGGTGGTGTGGGTACAGTGTGGGGACAGCGTGTGGGTGGTGTGGGGACAGTGTGGGGACAGCGTGTGGTAGTGTGGGGACAGTGTGGGGACAGTGTGGGGACAGTGTGTGGGTGGTGTGGGTACAGTGTGGGGACAGCGTGTGGGTGGTGTGGGGACAGTGTGGGTACAGTGTGGAGACAGTGTATGGGTGGTATGGGTACAGTGTGGGGACAATGTGGGGACAGCATGTAGGTGGTGTGGGTACAGTGTGGGTACAGTGTGGGGACAGCGTGGGGACAGTGTGGAGACAGTGTGGGGACAGCATGTGGGTGGTGTGGGGACAGTGTGGGGACAGCGTGTGGTAGTGTGGGGACAGTGTGGGGACAGTGTGGGGACAGCATGTGGGTGGTATGGGTACAGTGTGGGGACAGTGTGGGGACAGCGTGTGGGTGGTATGGGTACAGTGTGGGGACAGTGTGTGGTAGTGTGGGGACAGTGTGTGGGTGGTGTGGGGACAGTGTGGGGACAGTGTGGGTGGTGTGGGGACAGTATGGGGACAGTGTGGGGACAGTGTGTGGTAGTGTGGGGACAGGGTGTGGGTGGTGTGGGGACAGTGTGGGGACAGTGTGGGGACAGCATGTGGGTGGTGTGGGGACAGTGTGGGGACAGCGTGTGGTAGTGTGGGGACAGTGTGGGGACAGTGTGGGGACAGTGTGTGGGTGGTATGGGTACAGTGTGGGGACAGCGTGTGGGTGGTGTGGGGACAGTGTGGGGACAGTGTGGGGACAGCGTGTAGGTGGTGTGGGGACAGTGTGGGGACAGTGTGTGGGTGGTATGGGTACAGTGTGGGGACAGCGTGTGGGTGGTGTGGGGACAGTGTGGGGACATTGTGGAGACAGTGTGTGGTGGTGTGGGGACAGTGTGGGGACAGTGTGTGGTGGTGTGGGGACAGTGTGTGGTGGTGTGGGGACAGTGTGGGGACAGTGTGTGGGTGGTGTGGGGACAGTGTGTGGGTGGTATGGGTACAGTGTGGGGACATTGTGGGGACAGTGTGTAGTGGTGTGGGGACAGTGTGGGGACAGTGTGGGGACAGCGTGTGGGTGGTGTGGGGACAGTGTGGGGACAGCGTGTGGTAGTGTGGGGACAGTGTGGGGACAGCGTGTGGGTGGTGTGGGGACAGTGTGGGAACAGTGTGTAGGTGGTGTGGGGACAATGTGGGGACAGCGTGTGGGTGGTGTGGAGACAGTGTGGGGACAGCGTGTGGGTGGTGTGGGGACAGTGTGGGGACAGTGTGTGGGTGGTGTGGGGACAGTGTGGGGACAGCGTGTGGTTGGTATGGGGACAGTGTGGGGACATTGTGGGGACAGTGTGTGGTAGTGTGGGGACAGTGTGGGAACAGCATGTAGGTGGTGTGGGGACAATGTGGGGACAGTGTGTGGGTGGTATGGGTACAGTGTGGGGACATTGTGGGGACAGTGTGTGGTGGTGTGGGGACAGTGTGGGAACAGCATGTAGGTGGTGTGGGGACAGTGTGTGGGTGGTGTGGGTACAATGTGGGTACAGTGTGGGGACAGTGTGTGGGTGGTGTGGGGACCTTGTGGGGACAGTGTGTGGGTGGTGTGGGGACAGTGTGGGTACAGTGTGGGGACAGTGTGTGGGTGGTGTAGGGACAGTGTGGGGACAGCATGTGGGTGGTGTGGGGATTGTGTGGGTGGTGTGGGGACAGTGTGTGGGGACAGTGTGGGGACAGTGTGTGGGTGGTGTGGGGACAGTGTGTGGGTGGTGTGGGGACAGTGTGTGGGTGGTATGGGGACAGTGTGGGGACAGTGTGGGGACAGTGTGTGGTAGTGTGGGGACAGTGTGGGGACAGCGTGTGGTAGTGTGGGGACAGTGTGGGGACAGTGTGTGGTAGTGTGGGGACAGTGTGGGAATAGTGTAGGTGGCATGGAAACAGTGTGTAGGTGGCGTGGAAACAGTGTGGTGACAGCGTGTGGGTGGTTTGGGGACAGCATGTAAATGACATGGGGACAGCATGTAGGTGGTGTGGGCGTGCCATGTAGGTGGCGTGGGGATGGCATGTGGGTGGTATGGGGACAGCATGTAAATGACATGGGGACAGCATGTAGGTGGCGTGAGGACAGCATGTAGGTGGCGTGGGGATAGCGTGTGGGTGGTGTGGGGACAGCGTGTAAATGACATGGGGACAGCATGTATGTGGTGTGGGGGTGGCATGTAGGTGGCGTGGGGATGGCATGTGGGTGGTATGGGGACAGCGTGTAAATGACATGGGGACAGCTGTATGTGGTGTGGGGGTGGCATGTAGGTGGCATGGGGATGGCATGTGGGTGGTGTGGGGACAGCGTGTAAATGACATGGGGACAGCATGTATGTGGTGTGGGGGGTGGCATGTAGGTGGCGTGTGGACAGCATGTAAGTGGCATGCGGATGGCATGGGTACGGCAAGAGGACAGTGTGGGGACATCATGAAAATAGCATGAGGGCAGCGTGGGGACAGTATGGGGACGGCCGGCCCACCTTGAAGAGGGTGACGGTGGCGCTGTAGCACACGCTGAGCAGGAAGAGGGTGATGAAGATGGAGATGGTGGTCCA
The DNA here is from genome assembly GCF_036850995.1 of Saccopteryx leptura. Taxonomy (NCBI): domain Eukaryota; kingdom Metazoa; phylum Chordata; class Mammalia; order Chiroptera; family Emballonuridae; genus Saccopteryx; species Saccopteryx leptura. The sequence continues at coordinate 975,643 of NC_089508.1, read as the reverse complement.
CAGCCCGTCCAGCTCCCCGTCCTGGGCCTCCGCACAGTTATCATCCAGGAGCACCTCTGGACAAGGAGGGGGTGGTCAGTGCTGGCGGCCATGGTGGCTGGCATGGGGCTGGGGGGCCTGGGGCTCCTCTGTGTCAGGGTGGGAGGCCCTGCCAGGCGAGCCGGTGGTGCCTGTCTCACCCCCCTCCACCTTGGGTCCCAGATCTCGGCCTGGCCTGGGGGGTTGCCCCGTCTCCTCTTTACTACTTGTAGTGGGGCCTGTGGGGACCAGGTGGCTGAGCCCCCAGTCCAGCCTGCTCTGCAGTCCACCTCTGGGGGTCAGAGAGTGAGAGGGGCCCCTGCCCCAGGGAATGGCCATGCCAGGCCAGTGTTGGAAGTGCTGGGCCCAGCGGGCAGGTCTGAGGTAAGTCTGGGTGTCGTGGGGAGGATGTCTGTATGTTGGGGGGAGGTGTAGGTGCCCTGGGGGGGAGGAGGGTGGTGTGGGTCAGTCAGTGTGTGGATGAGCTGCTGAGAGGCCCCTGGGGTGCTGACAGTGGTGGGGCCAGGGTCATGTCCATGGTGGGGGTTCAGAGCCCCACTCTGTTCTCTGGTCTGTGTCTGTGCAAGGTGCCTTGTGAGTGGCCCCAGAATGTAAGGCCTGTGTGCGTGTGCATATATGTGTGCACGTGTGTGTGCACATGTGTGCGTCTGTGAAGGTGGACAGTTGAGCCAGTGCTGGTCAGTGGGAGTGACTTATTTCCAATGAGTTTGGGTTTAGTGTCCATGTGCATGTCTGGACAGTCCCTGTCCTGAGCCCCCAGGGCTGCCTGCCTCTGCCCCTTTGGGATAATAAGGTGAGTGTCCTCAGGAGTGGACAGGCCTGGCCTCAGGCTGGACAAGGCCAGGCAGAACTCCCTTGCCTGAGAGAGGGTGGGAGGCCTGTGTCGAAGGCAAAGAAGGCCCGTCCCCACACCCTGGGCCAGGCGTGCCTCCTGGGTGGGCACAGAGCCACATCACGGAGGCCCGGAGAGAGCCAGGGGACAGGGAGCCCTGGAGACAAGGATGGCACTGTCCCACAGTGCGGGCACATGCTGAGGGCCCCCCACATCCTGGAGGGGCTTCTCCTGTCCCCTGCCCACACTTCTGGCTCAGAGTGGCTGCTGGCTGGGGGTGGACCCAGAGCAGCAGCAGCCTCTGCTGGTGATGCCCCCCCCCAGCTCCTGTCCTACAGGCTCTGGGTCCCACCCAGGTGGGACCAGCCCGTTCCCCTTCACAGTGAGAGCCAGCCTCAGAGCCCAGCCTGAGCTCGGCCTCGGAAAGAACCATGACAGTGTCGCAGGGTCCCAGGGTAGCGCTGGGTGCTTTATTTAATGCTGGGTGCCCGGGGAGGGGAGGGGTGGGGTATGTACACGGGGCAGGGTCTCGGGACGCCGGGAGCGTGGCTCAGTTACCCGAAGTCTGGGAGGTGGACTTCTGGGTGTAGTGATTGTGCAGCCCCTCGTGCATGACCTCACACACGAAGCTCTTGCCCTGCTGCCACTTGGCCTTGTCCACGGAGAGCTTGCTGTACAGGAAGAACGAGCCGTCCTGGTCCTGCAGCGGCGGGGTCGTGATGTACTTGGCCTCTGGCTCGGGCTGCCCGTTGCTCTGCCACTCCACGTTGATGTCCTCTGGGTAGAAGCCTTTGATCAGACACGTCACGCTGACTGTGCTCTTGGACAGCTCGTCCCTGTGTGGTCCCAGGACGTACACCTGCGGTTCCCGGACCTGCCCTGTGGGGTGGGGGAAGCACAAGACAGTCATTAGTCATTCGCAAGTGGAGGGCTGGTCACCCGGGACCCTTCCTCCGCCCGCCCCTGGCCTGTCTGCTGTGCCCACCTCTGGACTTCTGGATGACCCTCTCGATGGGGGCTGGGACGTCCTTGCTGTTGACCTTGCACTTGAACTCCTTGCCCTGCAGCCAGTCCTGGTGGGCGATGGGGAGGGCGCTGACTGCGCGCATGGTGCCGTTGAACTGCTCCTCCTCGAACTTAGTATCGGGTGTGGTCATCTTTACGTTGTCCTTGAACCAGGTGAAGTCAAGCTTGGTGCTCTGGTCCACGTCCACCACCACACAGGTGACCGTGGGAGTCTCGGCGATCTTGAGGACATCCTTGGGTTTCGGGGGGAAGATGAAGACCAGGGGCGCTCCCGGATCTATTGGTGTGGGTGACACAGCAGCTGGGGTCAGCGCCTAGGCGGGCTTCCCCTGGGCACTCACCCCCCGTGGGCAGTGCCTGGGCATGGGCCACCTGCTGGGGGTGACTGACTTACCTGTGCATGCTTTGCATTTGGGACAGGGGGTGGTCCCACCACCACTACTGCCACATCCAGTAGTGGGCACTGCAGAGAGAACAGACTGGGGGTTACGGGGGCTGGGAGAGGTCAGTCCTGGGGGTAGGCTTAGGTTGGGGCAGGGTTTTGGCAGGTCTGTGGGTCTGTGGCCCCAGAGGCTGAAGTGGGAGTGTCCAGCTGTGTCCATTCCGGGCCTGGTAGATATGCCCAGAGGACACCTGCCCGAGCTTGGGTGGCTTTCAGGCTGGGCAGTCTGTCAGTGCCCCCCCCCTGGCATGGGACTGGGGCGGCCATCCCAGCTGGGCAGTCTGTCAGTGCCCACCCCCACAGCATGGGACTGGGGTGGCCATCCCGGCTGGGCAGTCTGTCAGTGCCCCCCCCCCCCCGCATGGGACTGGGGCGGCCATCCCAGCTGGGCAGTCTGTCAGTGCCCACCCCCACAGCATGGGACTGGGGCGGCCATCCCGGCTGGGCAGTCTGTCAGTGCCCCCCCCCGGCATGGGACTGGGGCGGCCATCCCGGCTGGGCAGTCTGTCAGTGCCCACCCCCCCCGCATGGGACTGGGGCGGCCATCCCAGCTGGGCAGTCTGTCAGTGCCCACCCCCACAGCATGGGACTGGGGCGGCCATCCCGGCTGGGCAGTCTGTCAGTGCCCCCCCCCACAGCATGGGACTGGGGCGGCCATCCCGGCTGGGCAGTCTGTTAGTGCCCACCCCCACAGCATGGGACTGGGGCGGCAATCCCGGCTGGGCAGTCTGTCAGTGCCCCCCCCCCGCCCCCCCCCGCATGGGACTGGGGCGGCCATCCCTCCCGGCTCTGTGCTTTTTCCAGGCAGGACGCCGCCTGGGCCTGTCTCCTAGGGAATGCCCTCCCCGTGGCTGTGCACTCACCGGTCTTGTCCACCTTGGTGTTGCTGGCCGGGTGGGCGACGTTACAGGTGAAGGTCTGGCTGGACAAGCTGCTGGAGGGCACGGTGACCATGCTGCTCTGAGAGTAGAGCCCTGACCGCAGGACGGATGGGAAGGTGTACACGCCACTGGAAAGGGCGCCCTTGTTCCAGGACACAGTCACTGGCTCGGGGAAGTAGCCGGAGACCAGGCAGCCCAAGGACACCGTGGAGCCTTTGCTGGCCGGGGACAGCGGGAAGACCGATGGGGGTTTGGTGGTGGCTGCAGGAGAGAAGGCTGTGTGACTGCCAGGGCCTCGCCGCTGGGAAGGTCCAGGCAGGGAGTGCGGTGCCCGGGGACAGCCTGGGATGGCACTGAGCCCAGTGCTCGGGGCTGGCGTGCCTCCAGAGGTCTGTAGACCAGCTGCCCTGTGCAGCTCTGAGCCACCCCAGGGCCTCGTGCCTCTGCGGACACAGGTGCTGGACTCATAGCCCAGCCCGTGCTGGGTGACCTCCTGGACTGGAGCCCCTTGTCCTCAGCCCTGACCGGTGGTGGCTCTTGCTTCTGGCTGGCTTCTGCCGACCCCTGAGCCACTGCCCGGTCACTCCCGTCCGGCTCTGCCCTGGGTGAGGAGTCCCTTCCTCAGCTGCCCGTGCTCTGCTCCTGGCCCCGCGGCCTGGAGCCCCCTGTGATGGCCTGGTCTCGGCCCTTCTAGGTCAGCCGTGCAGGCCAGGCCCCGGCTGTGGTCTCCATTCCTGCCCTGAATCCTCTCTGTCCTGCGTTCAGTTCCTGGGTGGGGGCGGGCCCTTTCCTTGTCCCTGTGGTCCCTGAGCTCAGGCTCCTAACTCTGTGCCTCTGGAGCCGCCAGCCCCTCCCCGAGTCTGTGGCGTGGCTTCCTGACTCACACACACCCTTCCCACCCAGCGTCCGTGCCCTCTGCACCCCCTTTCTCCAGCTCTCCCTCAGTCCACAGCCCTGCTGCCCTGGTCCCTCCTGAGTCCCGGCCACGCAGCCTGGCTGGGAGCCTGGCACCCTCCTGCTTGGTCCTGGTGCCCCAGACCCGAGTGTGCCAGGGTCCACCCCCACCTCCTGACTAAGCCTGTCTGTCCCCCAACCCTGGTGCCATCAACTCCGCCCCAGGGCTCTGCCCCCATCTTCCCCGGCCCCTCTCCGCCCCCAGGCCAGGCTGGAAACACCAGCTCAGGCCCTGCCTGAGCCCTCCTGCACCGACCGCAGGTCCACAGCCCTGAGCCATCACCCCCACCCCCTGCTCGGCCTGTCCACTCCTCTGCCCCCTGTCCCCACAGGTCCCTGCGACAGAGCTGGTGTCTCTGGGCTCTGCCAGCTCCCTGCTCACCTGCATAGCTCACCTGCAGGGTCCACAGCCCTGAGCCATCACCCCCACCCCTGCTTCGGCCTGTCCACTCCTCTGCCCCCTGTCCCCACAGGTCCCTGCGACAGAGCTGGTGTCTCTGGGCCCGAGAGCAGTTGCCCCTCCTGTCCCTTCAGGGTTCAGGAGGGGGTTCCCCTGCCCCTTCCTCCGAACCTTTCCTGTCCAGTTTCGCTCCCTGCGAGCAGGGGGCTCGGTCCCCCAGCCCCCCGCTGCCTCTGCGCCCTGCCGGCTCAGCTCGGGGCGCCTCCAGCTCAGGCCCCGCCCAGCCTGGACCCCGAGCTCCGGGGGCTGCCCTCCCTCACAAGGCCCTGCCGACGCACCCTCCTTCAAGTTGCTCCCCACGAGCCTTCTCTGTCTCCTTCCCCTCCTGGGCATGCCCACGAGCTCAGGCCTCCCGTGCAACCCGTCTCTTGCCTGTGCCCACCTGAAGCCCAGCTCTGAGAGCTCAGGGCCTAGGCTCCCTTGCCCTGGGGCCTCTGTGTGACCTGCTCTGGGGCTCCCAGATCTACCAGCTAGGGCCCCCTCCCCCTAAGCTCCTGCAGAACTCCTGGTTGGCTCACCTGCTTCCTGCACCTGCGGCGCTGTGGGCCTAGGTCCTTGGGCTCAGCCCAGGGCTCTGTGTCCTCTCCAACCTGTACTCCCCAAACTGCCTGCTCCTCTTCCTGAGAGCCGCTGGCCAACAATAGCCTTAATCCCACTGCCCTACAACCATCTCTAGTGACCTGGGCAGCCCAGCCATGCCGCCTGAGCTCCTGCTCATTCACCTGCATAGCTCTGCCAGCTCCCCCGGAGCTCCTGGGGCATTTCCCCGCCTGCCAATATCACAAACTGCCCCCTGCTCACCTGCGTAGCTCTGCCAGCTCCCTGCTCACCGCAGAGCTCTGCCAGCTCCCTGCTCACCTGCATAGCTCTGCCAGCTCCCTGCTCACCAGCATAGCTCTGCCAGCTCCCTGCTCACCTGCATAGCTCTGCCAGCTTCCCTGCAACTCCTGGGGCATTTCCCTGCCTGCCAACACCATGACCTGCCCCCTGTTCACCTGCATAGCTCTGCCAGCTCCCTGCTCACCAGCATAGCTCTGCCAGCTTCCCTGCAGCTCCTGGGGCATTTCCCTGCCTGCCAACACCATGACCTGCCCCCTGCTCACCTGCATAGCTCTGCCAGCTTCCCTGCAACTCCTGGGGCATTTCCCTGCCTGCCAACACCATGACCTGCTCCCTACTCACCTGCATAGCTCTGCCAGCTCTCCCTGCAGCTTCTGGGGCTTTTCCCAGGCCTCCTGATCCACCACCAGCCCCTGCTCCCCTGCATAATTCTACCTGCTTCCCCAGAGCTCCTGTGGGGCATTTCTAGCCCTCTAGCCCCACCACCAGCTCCCTGCTCACCTGCATAGCTCTGCCAGCTCCCTGCTCCCCTGCAGAGCTCTGCCAGCTCCCCCAGAGCTCCTGGGGCATTTCCCCGCCTGCCAACATCACAAACTGCCCCCTGTTCACCTGCATAGCTCTGCCAGCTCCCCCGGAGCTCCTGGGGCTTTTTCCTGCCACCCAGTCCCACCACCAGCTCCCTGCTCACCTGCATAGCTCTGCCAGCTTCCTCAGAGCTACCGGGGCATTTCCCAGGTGTCCTGCCCCACCACCTGCCCCCTGCTCACCTGTGTAGCTCTGCCAGCTCCCCCGGAGCTTCTGGGGCATTTTCTAGAAATCCTGCCCCTCCACCAAACCCCTGCTCACCTGTATAGCTCTGCCAGCTCCCCTAGAACTCCTGGGGCATTTCCCAGGCTTCCTGCTCCACCACCAGTACCTGCTCCCCTGCATAGCTCTTCCAGCTCCCTGCTCACCTGCATAGCTCTGCCAGCTCCCCCGGAGCTCCTGGGGCATTTCCCCGCCTGCCAATATCACAAACTGCCCCCTGCTCACCTGCGTAGCTCTGCCAGCTCCCTGCTCACCGCAGAGCTCTGCCAGCTCCCTGCTCACCTGCATAGCTCTGCCAGCTCCCTGCTCACCAGCATAGCTCTGCCAGCTCCCTGCTCACCTGCATAGCTCTGCCAGCTTCCCTGCAACTCCTGGGGCATTTCCCTGCCTGCCAACACCATGACCTGCCCCCTGTTCACCTGCATAGCTCTGCCAGCTCCCTGCTCGCCAGCATAGCTCTGCCAGCTTCCCTGCAGCTCCTGGGGCATTTCCCTGCCTGCCAACACCATGACCTGCCCCCTGCTCACCTGCATAGCTCTGCCAGCTTCCCTGCAACTCCTGGGGCATTTCCCTGCCTGCCAACACCATGACCTGCTCCCTGCTCACCTGCATAGCTCTGCCAGCTCTCCCTGCAGCTTCTGGGGCTTTTCCCAGGCCTCCTGATCCACCACCAGCCCCTGCTCCCCTGCATAATTCTACCTGCTTCCCCAGAGCTCCTGTGGGGCATTTCTAGCCCTCTAGCCCCACCACCAGCTCCCTGCTCACCTGCATAGCTCTGCCAGCTCCCTGCTCCCCTGCAGAGCTCTGCCAGCTCCCCCAGAGCTCCTGGGGCATTTCCCCGCCTGCCAACATCACAAACTGCCCCCTGTTCACCTGCATAGCTCTGCCAGCTCCCCCGGAGCTCCTGGGGCTTTTTCCTGCCACCCAGTCCCACCACCAGCTCCCTGCTCACCTGCATAGCTCTGCCAGCTTCCTCAGAGCTACCGGGGCATTTCCCAGGTGTCCTGCCCCACCACCTGCCCCCTGCTCACCTGTGTAGCTCTGCCAGCTCCCCCGGAGCTTCTGGGGCATTTTCTAGAAATCCTGCCCCTCCACCAAACCCCTGCTCACCTGTATAGCTCTGCCAGCTCCCCTAGAACTCCTGGGGCATTTCCCAGGCTTCCTGCTCCACCACCAGTACCTGCTCCCCTGCATAGCTCTTCCAGCTCCCTGCTCACCTGCATAGCTCTGCCAACTTCCCCAGAGCTCCTGGGGTTTTTCCTGCCACCCAGCCCCACCACCAGCTCCCTGCTAACCTGCGTAGCTCTGCCAGCTCCCTGCTCACCTGCAGAGCTCTGCCAGCTCCCTGCTCACCTGCAGAGCTCTGCCAGCTCCCTGCTCACCTGCATAGCTCTGCCAGCTCCCTGCTCACCAGCATAGCTCTGCCAGCTCCCTGCTCACCTGCAGAGCTCTGCCAGCTCCCTGCTCACCTGCAGAGCTCTGCCTGCTCCCTGCTCACCTGCAGAGCTCTGCCAGCTCCCTGCTCACCTGCAGAGCTCTGCCAGCTCCCTGCTCACCTGCATAGCTCTGCCAGCTCCCTGCTCACCTGCAGAGCTCTGCCTGCTCCCTGCTCACCAGCATAGCTCTGCTAGCTCCCTGCTCACCTGCAGAGCTCTGCTAGCTCTGCCAGAGCACCTAGGGCATTTCCCCGCCTGCCAACATCACAAACTGCCCCCTGCTAACCTGTATAGCTCTGCCAGCTCCCCTGGAGCTTCTGGGGCTTTTCCCTGCCACCCAGCCCCACCACCAGCTCCCTGCTCACCTGCAGAGCTCTGCCAGCTCCCTGCTCACCAGCATAGCTCTGCCAGCTCCCTGCTCACCTGCATAGCTCTGCCAGCTCCCTGCATAGCTCTGCCAGCTCCCTGCTCACCAGCATAGCTCTGCCAGATCCCTGCTCACCAGCATAGCTCTGCCAGCTCCCTGTTCACCAGTATAGCTCTGCCAGCTCCCTGCATAGCTCTGCCAGCTCCCTGCTCACCAGCATAGCTCTGCCGGCTCCCTGCTCACCTGCAGAGCTCTGCCAGCTCCCTGCTCACCAGCATAGCTCTGCCAGCTCCCTGCTCACCAGCATAGCTCTGCCAGCTCCCTGCTCACCTGCAGAGCTCTGCCAGCTCCTTGCTCACCTGCAGAGCTCTGCCAGCTCCCTGCTCACCTGCATAGCTCTGCCAGCTCCCTGCATAGCTCTGCCAGCTCCCTGCTCACCAGCATAGCTCTGCCAGCTCCCTGCTCACCAGCATAGCTCTGCCAGCTCCCTGCTCACCAGCATAGCTCTGCCAGCTCCCTGCTCACCTGCATAGCTCTGCCAGCTCCCTGCTCACCAGCATAGCTCTGCCAGCTCCCTGCTCACCTGCAGAGCTCTGCCAGCTCCCTGCTCACCAGCATAGCTCTGCCAGCTCCCTGCTCACCAGCATAGGTCTGCCAGCTCCCTGCTCACCAGCATAGGTCTGCCAGCTCCCTGCTCACCAGCATAGGTCTGCCAGCTCCCTGCTCACCAGCATAGGTCTGCCAGCTCCCTGCTCACCAGCATAGCTCTGCCAGCTCCCTGCTCACCTGCATAGCTCTGCCAGCTCCCTGCCCACCTGCATAGCTCTGCCAGCTCCCTGCTCACCTGCATAGCTCTGCCAGCTCCCTGCTCACCTGCATAGCTCTGCCAGCTCCCTGCTCACCAGCATAGCTCTGCCAGCTTCCCTGCAGCTCCTGGGGCATTTCCCTGCCTGCCAACACCATGACCTGCTCCCTGCTCACCTACATAGCTCTGCCAGCTCCCCCGGAGCTCCTGGGGCTTTTTCTTGCCAGCCGTCCCACCACCTGCCCCCTGCTCACCTGTGTAGCTCTGCCAGCTCTTCCGTAGCCCCTAGTACAGCTTCCTGCCTGCTTGCCCCACGACCTGCCCCCTGCTCACCTGTGTAGCTCTGCCAGCTCCCCCGTAGCTCCTGGGACAGCTCCCTGAGTGCTGCTTCATCACCTGCCCCCTGCTCACCTGCAGAGCTCTGCCAGCTTCCCTGCAGCTCCTGGGGCATTTTCTTCCCCTCCTGCCCTACCTCTTGTCACCTGTCCATCACCTGTGGACCTACCCACTGAGCCCTGTGCCACCCCAGCTCTGAGCACAAGAGTTGATGTCGGCCTTTCCCACTGGGCTCCTGCCACCTGCAGCCCTCAGCCCAGGGCCTTGGCCTCCTCCTGACCCTGCCCATTCACCTGGACATGACCCTTAGGCCAACTGGATGTTTCTTTCCTCCCCTGAGCCAAGCCAGCCCCCTCCGTGTCCTTGGCTGAGACCCACTGCCCACTCACTGCAGTCTGGCAGTGGCCCGCTCCAGCCCCGTCCTGTGCCCCCTGCACCCTGGTCATGCGGTGCCCTGGGATTCTGCCCTCCAGCTCATCCCGTTTCTCTAAGGCCTTGGCGGACACTCCGACTCACCTCTGCCAGCCTCCGCTGCATCCACCTCTGTTGGCGAGACGTGTCCTGCTCACAGACCTTCCTGGGTTCCTGTGCTCAGTTGGACTGTGGCCTGAGGCCACCTGCATTCCGGCTCGGCTGCTCCTGCTGCTCTGGGGGTGGTGGTCCCCCCAAGGCCTGGTCTTTCCTTAGCTCTTGTGGCTGGTTCCACTGCCCCTACGTGCTCCCTGCCCTGCTCTGTAGGGACCCCACGCACCCAGGGTGTGGCTGTGGGAGCGTAGCCCTGGCCTGCCTGCTCGGGGCCCAGGGGCCTGTGGCTCCTCGTGTCTGTGCTCTGTGCCCACAGCCCCGTCTGTGGCTCCTCGTGTCTGTGCTCTGTGCCCACAGCCCCGTCTGTGGCTCCTCGTGTCTGTGCTCTGTGCCCACAGCCCCGTCTGTGGCTCCTCGTGTCTGTGCTCTGTGCCCACAGCCCCGACTGTGGCTCCTCGTGTCTGTGCTCTGTGCCCACAGCCCCGTCTGTGGCTCCTCGTGTCTGTGCTCTGTGCCCACAGCCCCGTCTGTGGCTCCTCGTGTCTGTGCTCTGTGCCCACAGCCCCGACTGTGGCTCCTCGTGTCTGTGCTCTGTGCCCACAGCCCCGACTGTGGCTCCTCGTGTCTGTGCTCTGTGCCCACAGCCCCGTCTGTGGCTCCTCGTGTCTGTGCTCTGTGCCCACAGCCCCGTGTCCTGGCAGTTGCTCTTCGGGCCCCGAGGCGTGAACGCCACCACCCTCCCCCACCCGCCCTGCAGAGTCAGAACGGGATTGAAACCGGCGGCACAGCCTGCTTCCCGAAGTTCCCCTTTTTTCTGGGTGGTGTCTGTGTCACGAGGCCTGGGGGCGTCCAGACGTGGCCAAAGTCGCCTCACATGGGCGCCTGGGGATGAGTGAAGCGGGCATCCCGGGACCCAGGGGACGGTGTGGGTGTGGGGACCTGGCTGTCACGCGCTCTAATTCCCTTCGGGCCGGGCCTCTCCCCTGAGCCCTCTGTGTCCCCAACCCCAGTGGCAGCTCTCTCTCTGCCCTGACTGACCAGTGGCAGCTCTCTCTCTGCCCTGACTGACTAACGTGCAGTGTGGTCACAAGCCACCCGGATTGCGGTCACCACCTGCGGCCCAGCCCTGGCTGGTCCCTTCCCTGAGCTCTCTGTGTCCCCAACCCCAGTGGCAGCTCTCTCTCTGCCCTGACTGACCAGTGTGCAGTGTGGGCACAAGCCACCTGGATCGTGGTCACCACCTGCGGCCCAGCCCTGGCTGGTCCCTTCCCTGAGCTCTCTGTGTCCCCAACCCCAGTGGCAGCTCTCTCTCTGCCCTGACTGACCAGTGTGCAGTGTGGGCACAAGCCACCTGGATCGTGGTCACCACCTGCGGCCCAGCCCTGGCTGGTCCCTCCCCCCACCCGATCAGCTTCCAGGAGGCTGCTGTCCTTCACGGGGTCCCTGGCCCATTCCCGCTCCTTTCTCCTGCTCCACTTGTAGACCGGTCACTGACCTAAGGATGGTGCTGACCCACGGTCAGAGGGAAGCTGTCCTCCAGGGGACAGATGTAAGTTTGGTGTGCAAGGACAGAGTTCATGGTGGCCACTGGTGGCTGGAAACCCCCCCTCTGGCTGAGACAGCGTGTAACCCCTTCCCTGCCCCGAGGACCAGCCTCTGCTGTGCCGTGAGAGGGGCTGGCACAGTCAGAGTCTGTGTTTTAAGCCGCACGTAGCTCAGTTGTCCTGTAAGTTCAAGGTCTGTCAGGCTTCGGATCGGGGCTGTGGGGAGGCACCAGAGCTCCCAACCCCGAGGTGCCAGGGTCCAGGGAGGCTCTGGGGGAAGGAGCGGGCTTGGCTCCTTCCAAGCTGACAGGGAGCCGGGCTTGTGCCCTTCAGGCCTGCAGAGCAAAGTTGGATGCCGCAAGGGGGGAGCGTTGTATCCAACACAGTAGCGGGGTGGCCCCCAACCACGGCACTGGCAGGGCCCCGTGCTGAGGTGTGCCTGGCCCAACCACGGTGCTGGCAGGGCCCCGTGCTGAGGTGTGCCTGGCCCAACCATGGTGCTGGCAGGGCCCCGTGCTGAGGCATGCCCGGCCCAACCACGGTGCTGGCAGGGCCCCGTGCTGAGGTGTGCCCGGCCCAACCAGGGCGCTGGCAGGGCCCCGTGCTGAGGCGTGCCCGGCCCAACCACGGTGCTGGCAGGGCCCCGTGCTGAGGTGTGCCCGGCCCAACCACGGTGCTGGCAGGGCCCCGTGCTGAGGCGTGCCCGGCCCAACCACGGTGCTGGCAGGGTCCCGTGCTGAGGCGTGCCCGGCCCAACCATGGTGCTGGCAGGGTCCCGTGCTGAGGTGTGCCCGGCCCAACCATGACACTGGCAGGGCCCCGTGCTGAGGTGTGCCCGGCCCAACCACGGTGCTGGCAGGGCCCTGTGCTGAAGCGTGCCTGGGGTGCCGCATCCTGCAGTTTGGGGTTTCTTACATCCAAGTCCCAGACCCTGGTCCGGTGCACTGGATCCGCAGTGAGGGGCTCCAAGTCCCAGACCCTGGTCCAGTGCACTGGATCCGCAGTGAGGGGCTCCAAGTCCCAGACCCTGGTCCGGTGCACTGGATCCACAGTGAGGGGCTCCAAGTCCCAGACCCTGGTCCAGTGCACTGGATCCACAGTGAGGGGCTCCGAGTCCCAGACCCTGGTCCGGTGCACTGGATCCACAGTGAGGGGCTCCGAGTCCCAGACCCTGGTCCGGTGCACTGGATCCACAGTGAGGGGCTCCAAGTCCCAGACCCTGGTCCAGTGCACTGGATCCACAGTGAGGGGCTCCGAGTCCCAGACCCTGGTCCAGTGCACTGGATCCGCAGTGAGGGGCTCAAAGGCAGCACCAGGGGTGGGTGAACCCCCATTCCTCTCGAAGGAGCTCCCAGCACAGCGCCTTCATAGCGCCTGGACTGCTGCACGGTGCCCGGAGCCCGACTCCCCGGAGGAGCCATGTCTCCTGAGTTCCTGCCCTCAGAGGTCCGGCACTGGTCCTTCTGTGGCCCCCCCCACAGAGGGGGTCACGCAGACCTGGGGTTCTGGGTTACGGAGAAGAAAGTTACCCTGCTTCTGCGTGGGGCAGGACAAGGTGCAGGAAGAGCTTTGCAAAGTGGGTTGCTTTGCAAAATGTCAGGGGCCACCACCTGGGTGAAGGAAGTGTCCTCTGGTCCCTCCTCAGGACAAACTCAGGTACCTCTCTGCCCTTCACCCGGCTACTTCCCTATGGTGACCAGGCCGCCTCCAGTTTCTGTGCAGTTCATTGCTGTCCAGCCGTGCAAGCTGTGAGCGTCGCTATGGTTGCCCAAGAAGCAGCTATATGGTCAGCTTTGGCAAGGCGCCCAGAGCGTCTTGGCCGGTGCGCGTTTGCCTGTCAAATCCACTCCCACCTGTATGTCCAGGTTTCCAACAAGTTGTGCGGACAACCTGGCTGGCTTGTCACTCCTGTGGTCCCTGTGCTGCCTGTCCTGGTGATGGGGGTGGTGGCCGGAAGACTGGCCGCTTGGGGTCCTTACAGGATGTGGGACACCAGCATTGCTGTCTGGGTCCCGGTGGGGAGCCACTGGCTGGAGAGGGTGTGAAAATGGGATCTGGGTGTGCTGCACAATGGGCTTTATCAGAATGCGTGTACAGGCCCCGTCCTAGTTTTTTTTTTTTTTTTCCAGACAAACCCTCTCACATAAGAAAGTTGGCGAGGATGAGTTCACCTAGAGTTGAAATCTTGCGAGCCGTCTGATTGGAGCTGGGCCTGGTTTTCAGCAACAAGGGACAAGAGATGCTTTGAAGGCGTTCACAGAAGCCCGTGGGGAGTGGGGAGCTGTCTGAGGCCTGCTGGAACCCTGGCTGGGAGAGGGGCTGTCCTCATCAGCACTCAGAAACTGGAACCTGTTCTGGTTCAGCAGAGAGTGGGGAAGATTTTGAATAACAGCGAAGCACACACCACAAACAAGCATATCTTGTGCTGACAAGGATAAGAAAAACATTAGGGCCCCTGCTCTGTAACTGAGCTAGCTCCTCCAACCAAGTGTCCCCCAGGAAGGCCTTTGCTACAAAAGCACAGCCCCTGATGGCCCTGGCCGGTTGACTTAGCAGTAGAGGGTTGACCTGATGTGTGGATGTCCTGGGATCAATTTCTGGTCAGGGGTCAGGGCACCTAGGAGAAGCGTCCATCTGCTTCTCCACCCTTCCCCCTCTCCTTCCTCTCTATCTCTTTCTTCCCCTCCTGCAGCCATGGCTCAGTTGGAGCAAAGTTGGCCCCAGGTGCTGAGGATGGCTCCATGGTCTGGCCTCAGGCTTTAAAATAGCTTGGTTGCTGAGCAATGGAGCAATGGCCCCAGATGGGCAGAACATCGCTCAGTAGGGGGTTTGCTGGGTGGATCCTGGTCAGGGCACATGTGGAAATCTGTCTCTCTGCCTCCCCGCTTCTCATTTAAGAAAAAAAATTCCACAGACCCTGAAAACAGAGACATCAATTAAACTTTATTAAAATAGAAAACGCCTGCTCTGTGAAAGACTCTGTTGAGAACAAAAAAGGCAGGCCACTGATGGGGAGAAATGATTTCTAAAACACCTATCTGAGAAGGGACGACTTGTATCCAAATCATTCAAGGAATGGTTTATATTCAACAACAAGAAACAAACAAAAAAACCCAATTAAAAAACCGGGCAAAATATCTGAGCAGACACCTTACTGAAGAAGACATACAGGTGGCAAACGAAAGATGCCCCACACCAGACACCACGAGGGTCACAAGTTAAAGCAATGGGTTTCCTCTGTACGCCTACTCCAGTGGTGACAATCCCAAAGTGAAGAACAGAACGCTGGTACCTCTGACCGCTGGGAGGGCGTGGAGCAGCAGGAAGTGTCCTCCGCTACAGGGGAAGCCCTAAACAGTGCTGCCAGTTCAGGAGACAGGTGAGCGGTGTCTTAAACATCTAAGCACAACCTTACCTGTGTGGTTGGAAATGATCTTCCTAGGTATATCCCAAAGGAGCTTGAAAACTCATGTCCACCTCAAAACCTGCACGTGGATGTTTATAGAAGCTGGAGTCATAGTTGCCCAAATCTGGAAGCCACCAAAAAAAAAAAAAAAAAAAAAAAAATGAGCCCTTCGGTTGGTGATGAGTAAGTGACCTGTGGTCTGTCCAACAACGTAACTGAGCAATAGAAGAAGTCAGCGATCTCTCTCTCCTTTCACCGCCGTGGAGTGCCCTTCTCTGTCTCCGTGACTCTTTGTGACTTGAGATCTGTTTTGTGTAAGTATCGCTGCTTGTGCTCTCTCTTGTTGGCCGTTTTCACTCATAGGCTATCTTTTTTTCCATCTCTTCTAACTTTCGGCTTATGTGTGTCCTTAAATCTAAAGCGAGTCTCTTGTAGAGCTTGTGTGAATGAAAATTGGGCTCTGTCGTCAATAGGACAAGTTCAGCGACCAACAGCAGCCTCCCGGGGTGATCTGATCATAATTCCCTAACGGGGAAGGTCATGGTGAGTAGTCATACCCCAGGCTGATAACTTTGTCGAGAAAAGGCGTGTCTTTGCCATGAGCTAACCCCGTTCACTGTTCTTGTGAATCTAGGCGAACATACCTTTGAAATGCCAGAGTCATCCTCTTTTTAAAGACCCTTTGGTGGTGTAACCACCCTCCCAGCGAGCACACCGCCCTGCCAATGATCCTGTACCTCACTCTCTCCCACCTCAGGATGGTCTTTCTTACCTCCCTTCCTTAATTCCAGATGCACAAAAAAACCACAAACCGTCCTTCTCCAGAGCATTTGAGGTCTTTCTCATGGTGTGTCATCACTTTGGCCCAAATAACTTATAATAATTCTCTACAGGTTGAGATGTCCTTAGGTTGACAGTTAGATTGTGCTTCTTCCTTTCTTTTTTTTTTTTTGAAAGATTTTCTTTATTGATTTTTAGGGGGAGAATAGAGAGAGAGAAAGGCAGTGGTTGGAGGAGCAGGAAGCATCAATTCTAGTTGCTTTTCATATGTGCCTTGATTGGGCAAGCCAGAGGCCTTAAATTAACAACCTCAGCATTCCAGGTCAAGGCTGTATCTACTGTGTCACCACAAGTCAGGCTGGATCTTGTTTTTTTTTTTTTTTTTTTTTTTTAACTCATTCAGCCACTCTATATCTTTTGACTGAGCAATTTAATCTATTCACATGTAAATTAATTATTTACAGTTATTGATATTTTTCTGTTTGTCTTGTAGCTTGTGGCCTCCCTTTGGTTCCTTTGGTGTTCAATGGGTATAAAGCTTTAGTTATGCAACATATGCATAGTGCCTGTGCACCTAAAGATCTGTTAGAGGGTAGATTTCATGTTAAGTGTTCAAACACACACACACACACACACACACTTGATCAAATAAAGAAACCCAAAGGACTTTTCTGACCTGACCCTGGGCCCAGTGCTGGTAAAAGTCAGCCTCGGTGCACAGCTTGGTTCTTCCCGAGTTCACCCAGGCCCAGCAGATACAGCCACAGACTGTGGATTGCTTCTAGCTCCTAACAGGTTGCCCAGAGCCTGCACCAGGGTCCTTCCCATAGGCCCTGGACCAGCACAGCCAGTGTCCAGCTTCAGGAAACATCAGAGCAGGTTCCAATAAGCTTCATAAATGGAATATCCAAAGAGAGATCTCAGCAGTCACCAGACCCTGCCGAGGAATTCTGCAACACGCAGTCAGCACCTGTACAGCCTGTCACACGCCATGGTTGGAGCTGAGCCTCACAATCAGCCAGTCCGAGGGTCAGTCTCACGCATGGATGGGCCAATAGCAATCAAGACTCCAGTACAACTGGGCGCAACAAAACACTGACTCTCTAAGGTCGCCCCACGAAGAACTGGTAGTCATAGTAGATCTAGCTAATACACAGAAACAAACACAAAGAGGTAACAAAGTGGGGAGAAGAAGAAACAGGCCCCAAATGACAGAACCGGAGAAATCTCCAGAGAAAGAGCTAAGTGAAATAGAGGCGATCAGATATAAGGTTCAGAAGAATGGTTGTGAGGATGCTCAAGCAACTTAGTGAGAATCGCAAGGAACTCAGTGAGAACCACAACAGCATGAAAAAGGACATAGAAACCATAAAAAAAAAACCAACCAGTCACAAATGAAGAATACAGTGTCTGAAATGAAGAATACATGGAAAGAAATACATGGTAGGTTGGATGAAGCAAAAGATCAAGTCAGCCATTTGGAAGACAAGGTAGAAAAAACACCCAATCAGAGCAGCAACAAGAAAAAAGAATAAAAAAAAAAAGACATGAGACTAGTTCAAGGGACCTTTGGGAAAGTATAATAGCATCTACATCATAGAGGTACCAGAAGAAGAAGAGAGTGAGCAAAGAATCAAGAATCTATTTGAAAAATAATGACCAGGCCTGGCCTGTGGTGGCACAGTGGATAAAGTGTCAACCTAGAATGCTGAGGTCACTGGTTTGAAACCCTGGGCTTGCCTGGTCAAGGCACATATGGGAATTGATTCTTCCTGCTCCTTCCCCCTTCTCCCTCTCTCTCACCTGTTTCTCTAAAAATGAATAAATAAAATAAAACAGAAAAATAATGACCGAAAACTTCTTTCACCTGGTGAAGGAAAAAGACACACAAGTCCAGGAAGTGCTGAGCCACATACATGAATCCAAAGAGGCCCACACCAAGACACATTATAATTAAAATGGCAAATGTTTAAAACAAACAGACACTCTTAAAAACAGCAAGAGGAAGACAGTTAATTACTAACAAGGGAGCTGCTATAAGATTGTCATCTGATTTCTTAACAGAAACCTTTCAGGTCAGAAAGGATTGGCATGAAAGAGTCAAAGTGCTGAAAAGCAAGGACCTTACAACCAAGACTACTTTGCCCAGCAAGGCTATCATTTAAAATGGAAGAAGAGACAGAGGGCTTCCAAACCAGGAAAAGACAAAAGAGTTTGTTACCCCCAAACCGCTATTACAAGAAATGTTCAAGGGCTTTCTTTAAGAACACATGGATGGTGTATTATAGACTTGTACACCTGAAACCTATGCAATTTCACTAACAAATGTTACCCAATAAATTCAATCCTTCCCCAAAGTGCATGCGCGCGTGCGCGCGCACACACACACACACACACACACACACACACACACACACATACAAAACCCTAGTGGTAACGGCTATGTCTATTACCTTGATTGTAGTGATGGTTCCATCGGTGGATGCACATGTTGAAACTTGCTGTATACATCAACTATGTGCAGTTTAAAAATATATCAGTTATATCTGCATAAGACTGTTAAAAAACAAACTCTTAAAAAAAAAAAAAGAAGAAAATAGCTACCAAGCCACAAAAGGACATGGAGGAATCTGAAATGCATGTCACTAAGTGAAAGAGGCCAACTGGAGAAGGTTACATCGTGAGTGATTCCAACTATGTGACATTCAGAAAGGCACACAGACAGAGACTGTAGACAGATCGGTGGTTGCTGGTGGGCACGGAACAAACAGGTGAGGAACCAGAGGTCCTCAGGACAGCAAAATCATCCTGTGTGTCACTGTAACGGCGGGAATGTGGACAGCAGCCTCTGGGTCCTCTGCAACCAGGCCTCTGGGTGAAAATGACATTTGTTAATGCATTTGTCAAAACTCATAGAACCGTACAATGGAGGAGTGAACCACAATCTTAACTATGGACTTCGTATCGGCTTACTATGTATAACAAGTGTTACAGAGCATAGTTATAAACACCGATGCAAGATATTAACAGTAGGTAAAGACGAGGTGTTTGAGGGGGCAGCGGAGTATATGGGCACTCTCTGTACTGTCTGCCTATAGAAAAACAACAACAGCACCACGGACAGCAGCTCACACCGGCGGTCTGTCCAGGGCGGCACCTTGGACAGCACTCAATCTCGAGGCGTCGGGGACAGCGAGGGCACAACCATTGTGTAACGTGGGCGGCGCGATAGCTAGATAGCCTTACGGTGGGAGCTCGCAGAGTGCAAAGGCATTCCGGTCCATCACCGTGCGGCGACCTCGTACCTGAAGGTCCCAGGCCACGCTCACTTTTGGGTCTAGGAGTTATGCGTGCATCACCTGCGAACGCCCTGCAGAGAAAAGGTGGGGTTCTAAGATGGTCCTTCGTTTTGGTAAAAAATCCGTACATACCCTAACCGATTATTTTGTTTTTCCCACCTTACCGTTATGCTGCTGTCTAACATAAGAGGTGTTGGAGGTGACTGGCCGTACCTCAGTGTTTAAGTTGCAGGCTGTCCAAGGTTGCGCGCTTTTCAACAAGGACAGAAATGAACATCATCCAGGGGTATTTAAAGTAATATACTACTGGACTTTGTCTCCTTTTCTGGGGGAGGAGGGTTGGCATGTTTTAAGTTGACTGTGGGATAATTTCACTGTTAGGTGAAAGACAATTTTGCTATTTTTTTGAGGTATATATATATATATATCGATCTGTTCCTATATGTGCCCTGATTGGGAATCGAACCAGCAACCTCTGTGCTTCCAGGTGATGCTCCAACAAACTGAGCCATCTGGCCAGGGCTGCTATTGCTTTTTATTTGCTAAAAGTAGTCCAAAGAGGCATGCTTGGTGGACAAGGAGTGGGTTGTGTTGAGTTTGATCTATGCCAACTTAGCTAAGCTCTACTTAATTTTTTTTCTTCTTTTCCAGATGAGAGGAGAGGAGATAGAGAGACAGACTCCCACATGGTCCTAACCAGGATCCACATGGTGACCCCATCTGGGGCTAATGCTTGCAATGGAGCTATTTTTAGTACCCAAGGCAGAGGCTCCTTGGAACCATTCTCAGCACCCAGGGCTGATGCACTTGAACCAATTGAGCCATGGCTGTGGGAGTACAAGGGGGGAGAGAAGAAGGAGGGGGGTGGGGCAGAGAAGCAGATGGTCGCTTCTCCTGTGTGCCCTGACTGGGAATTGAACCTGGGACATCCACACGCCAGGCTGACACTCTACCACTGAGCCAACTGGCCAGGGGCTTTACTTAAATTTCTTAGAGTTCCTTTCCCTGTGAGGCCCCAGATGAGGGCTGGTCATAATGGGAATTTACACACTGATGAAGCCGCAGTCCTCAGGTTTGGAAGTCTGGTGCAGGGCCCCAGGTGCTGCTAAAGCTTGTGCTTGCTGTCTGTGACCTGCACATCCACCTTCTTCCCAAAAAAGTGGCCCTGTCGGGTTGTCTGAGTCCCGGGCCTGACAGGTGTGAACTCCATTCTGAAGGTCACCAGTTTCTTCTACAGATGAAAGAGAGTTTCAGTTTTCTTTATGGTTGACAGCTTTCTCTTGCTTTCCCCTGCTCAGTTTCTCTTCTTGATGTGATCAGAGACACAACAGAACTTACTGTCTCAAACCCTTTTAAGAGTATACAGTTCAGTGATATTAGCACATTCACAATGTTGTACAACTATCACCACCATCCATCTTCATAACTGTTTTAATATAAATATGCAAGTGTCCCCATGAAACAATAATCTCCTATACCTGCCCCACCATTCTACTTTTTTAAAAATCAAGTGAGCGGCAGAGAGATGGAGAGACAGACTCCTGTATAAGCCCTGGACAGGATCCACCTGGCAACCCCTGGCTGGGGCTGATGTTCTGCCCATCTGGGGCCACTACTCTGTTGCTCAGCAACCGAGCTATTTTAGCACATGAGGCGAGGCCATGGAGCCATCCTCAGAGCCTGGGCCAACTTGCTTATTCAAGCCATGGCTGCGGGAGAGGAAGGGGGGAGGAGAGAAAAGGGAAGGAGAGAGGTGGAGAAGCAGATGGTCGCTTCTCCTGTGTACCCTGACTGGGAATTGAACCCGGGAATTCCACACGCCGGATGTATGCTCTACTGCTGAGCCAGCCAGCCAGGGCCCATTTCACTTTCCAAGTCTATGACTTCCACTGCTCTGAGAACTGCATGTAAGTGGATCACAGTGTTTGTCCTTTCATGACTGGCTTCTTTCACTCAGCCTAATGCCTTCAAGGTTCTTTCATGTTTTAACAGGTCAGAATTTCATTCCTTTTTTTCAGGGGGAATAATAGTCCATTGTATGATGGACCACATTTTGCTCATCTGTTCACTCATCCACGGCCACATAGTCTGCTTCCACACTTTAGCTGCAGTTAGGACGGTTGCTAGGAACACGGGTGTGCAAATATCCCTCCATTCCTCTGGGTACATACCTGGATCACATGGTGTTCTGTTTCAAAGTTTTGAGGAAGTTCCATACTGTTTTCCATAGTGGCTGCACCATGTTACATTCTCAGCAACAGTGGACAGGTGTTCCAAGTTCTCCACATCTTCAACACTTGTTATTTTCTGTTTTTAGTTTATTTTTTATAGGGACTATCCTAGTGGATAAGAGCTGATATCTTAGTATTGTCTCAATTTACATTTCCCTAATCAGTGATGTTGAGCTCCATTCTATGTGCTTCTGGTCTAGGCGTTTATCTTCTTTTGAGAAATCTCTATTCGGATCCTTTGTTCATGTTTGTATCACATTGTTTTTTTTTTTTTTTCTTTATTCTTGAGTTTTAAGAGTTCTTTCTCTATCCTGGATATTAATCCCCATATCAGGGATTTGCACATATTTTCTCCCATTCTTTGGGTTGCCTTTTTAACCCTATTGATAGCACCTTTTCCCTACTCTTGACTCCTGCAAGCTGTGCGCAAATTGGTCTGGTAACACACATGCATAGCATCTGCCATGGGGCTGGGGGCTGGGTAGCTGCTACCATGCGAAGAGCTAACACTGATCAGAACTAACCACAGTTTACCATGTGAGCCTTCCCCTGGAAGCCATAGCCTACCACAGACTCCAGAGTTCCAAAGTGGTCGCATCAGACAGATTCTGCCAGTGCAGTTGCTGTCTAGGTGGGGAGAGAGGTTCTTGTGGCTTCCTCCTCCTCTTCCTCCTCCTCCTCCTCCTCCTCCTCCTCCTCCTCCTCCTCCTCCTCCATCATTTTAGAATCTTTTCCACTGACTTTGTGACAGTGCCCCTTCCCTATGGTCTGCTCTGATGAGCCACCAGATGTGGACGCAGGAGACTTTCATCATTCTCATCAATGACTCACATTCAGGGTCTCTGGTCAGTGACTTAAAAAAAAAACACTTTTATTGAATTTATTGGGGTGACATTGGTTAATAAAATTATATAGGTTTCAGGTGTTTAATTCTATGATACATCATCTGTATATTGTGTCGTGTGTTCAGCACCCTAAGTCATCATTATTTATCCCCCCTGTACTGTCTTTTACTCCCCCCCCCCACTCTTCTGCCTCCCTTATTTTCTCTCTGGTAATCCTCACACTGTTGTCTGTGTCTACGGGTATTTTTATTTTATGTTTTGCTTAATCCCATCAGTTTTGTTCCCCAGCCCTGGAACCCCACTCCCCTCTGAGCTGTCAGCCTTTCTCTGTATCTATGAGTCTGTCTCTATTTTCCTAGTTAGTTCATTTTGTTCCTTAGATTCCACATAGAAGTGAAATCATATGGTACTTGTCTTCCTCTGTCTGGCTTATTTCACTTAGCGTAATACTCTCCAGGTCCATCCATGCTGTCGCAAAAGGTAAGATTTTTCTTCTCTTTTTTATGGCTGAGTAGTATGACACTGTGTAGATGTACCACAGATTTTTAATCTACTCATTTACTGATGGACAATTGAGCTTCCAAATCTTTATTGTAAATAACACTGCAATGAACACAGGGTTGCATATATTCTTTTGACTTAGTGTTTTGGGTTTCTTCAGATATATCCCTAGAATTGGAATTGCTGGGTCATAAGGCAGTTCCATTTTTAATTTTTTGAGGTAATTCCACGTTGCTTTACACAGTGACTGCACCAGTCTGCATTCCCACCAACTGTGTGCAAGTGATGCAGGGAGGGATAACTGCTTTCCCCCAGGCTGACGCCACGTGGAAGGGTGTGTTCCACCCAAGGAAGGTGGCATCCATGGTGTGAGACAGTGCCTCAACTCAGGGATCCTGGTGACTGTCCTTCCAGTTCTCTCCCCAGAGCCACAGACCCCAGACTTTCCTGCAGGTTGAGTAGCTGCTAGCAAAATTTTGTGCACTGGCCCTTTAATAAGGTGACTGTGTCTCTAATGGACTTCCATCTCTTGCTGACGGACAGAAACCCTGCTGATTTTTACAGCCAGATGCTATGTGGACACCTTTAGTTAGCTCTGGTTCTCTGGGATGGGTAGCCCAGCTTGTGGCTGCAACCTCACACTCCTCATGGGGAACTCCTCCTGCAGCTGAGATATGTCCCTAGAACCTCAGCCACCACCCATGGGAGCAGGGCCAACCCCCTTTGTGTCTCTACCCTTCCTACCAGTCTCAGTGTGTCTTCTGTAAATCCTTGGTTGTAAGACTTTTCTTCTGCTAGTCTTCAGTTGATTATTCAAGATGATTGTTTTATAATTTAGTTGTAATTCCACTGTGGTCCTGGGAGAAGGTGAGTGTAGCTTCCATCTACTCTGCCGCCATCTTGGATTCTCTGGTCAGTGACTTTTTTCCTGATTCTGCAGGGGACCTTTCAGATATTTACTTTCCCAATGTCTTTCACAGTTGTGCAAAATCTAATTCCTGGCCCCTTTATTCCATATCACTCATAGTAGTCCTGCACTCCTGATAGAAACCTAACTGATCCAACAGGTGCATTATATGTGTTTTCTGGTGTGTATATACAAAGGATGCCCTCCAACATATGCCCAAGAGTGAGTGAGTGTGGGAATATGACACTTAAAAAAATTTTTTTTACAGAGACAGAGAGAAAGTCAGAGAGAGGGACAGATAGGGACAGACAGACAGGAACAGAGAGAGATGAGAAGCATCAATCATTAGTTTTTCGTTGCAACACCTTAGTTGTTCATTGATGGCTTTCTCATATGTGCCTTGACCATGGGGCTGCAGCAGACCGAGTAACCCCTTGCTCGAGCCAGCGACCTTGGGTCCAAGCTGGTGAGCTTTGCTCAAACCAGATGAGCCCGTGCTCAAGCTGGCGACCTCGGGGTTTCAAACCTGGGTCCTCCACATCCCAGTCCGATGCTCTATCCACTGTGCCACTGCCTGGTCAGGCGGAATATGACACATTTGAAGGCAGTGGTGAACTGTTTTCCAGTTTGACTCTCCAGGAGCAATGCATAAGGATCCTGTAAATTCATTCCATAACATTTAGTACAGTCAGAGGTCTCTATTTTTGCCGATGTCATTTTGCTAAGATGTTATCTCACTTTGCTCTGGATTTGCATGTTTTCTAATTGTTAATGCAACTGACATCTACTGACCCACAGAAGGAATATACCTGCCAAAAAGGACTTCCTGTGATTAACTGGGCCCAAATTTATAACCAGAGTCTAACAGCCATTGTTTACAAAGCCACACATGCATGCTGCATTTAGGGAACAGCCACAGACTAAGCTGCCAACCTTCTGCACTGAGTTGTATGAGCAGACCCTTATAAAGGAGATCTTTTTTAAAAATTTATTTATTTAATTGCGTTTACATAGATTCTAGGGTAACCCCGAATGCATCCCCCCTCCCCCCTATTCCCCTCAACATCTCCCTTGCCCCCCTCCCTACAGCACCCTCCCCCCTTCTCTTCAGGTTTATCTCATCCTATCATCCCCTTTCCCTCTGTCCTCTTTTTCTCTGTTCCCTTTGATCCCTCCTCTGTCTCAATTCTGTTGCTCAGTCCTCATTATTCCTTGGATTCCTCAAATGAGTGAGGTCATATGATATTTTTCTTTCTCTGCCTGGCTTATATCACTCAACATAATAGTTTCAAGGTCCCTCCATATTGTTGCAAAAGGTAATATTTCCTTCTTTTTCATAGCCCCATAGTATTCCGTTGTATATATTACCACTTCTTTTTAATCCACTTGTCCACTTATGGACACTTGGGCTGTTTCCAGATCTTCGCTATTGTGAACAATGCTGCCATAAACATGGAGGAGCATTTCTTCTTTTCAGTTGGTGATATGGTGTCCTTGGGATATATTCTTATAAGTGGGATGGCTGGGTCAAAGGGCAGTTCCATTTCTAATTTTTTGAGGAATTTCCATACTATTTTCCACAGTGGCTGCACCAGTCTGCATTCCCACCAGCAGTGCGGGAGGGTTCCCCTTTCTCCACATCCTCGCCAGCATGTATCGTGTGTTGTTTTGTTAATGAGCGCCATTCTGACTGGTGTGAGGTGGTATCTCATGTGCTTTTAATTTGCATTTCTCTGATGATTAGTGATGTTGAACATTTTTTCATTTGTCTATTGGCCATCTGTATGTCCTCTTTGTAGAAGTGTCTATTCATTTCTTGTGCCCATTTTTTGATTGGATTGTTTGTCTTCCTGGTGTTGAGTTTTACAAGTTCCTTATAAATTTTGGTTATTAATCTCTCTCTCTCTCTCTCTTTTTTTTTTACAGAGACAGAGAGAGTCAGAGAGAGGGATAGATAGGGACAGACAGACACACAGGAATGGAGAGAGATGAGAAGCATCAATAATCAGTTTTTCATTGTAACACCTTAGTTGTTCATTGATTGCTTTCTCATATGTGCCTTGACTGTGGGCCTTCAGCAGACTGAGTAACCCCTTGCTCAAGCCAGCGACCTTGGGTCCAAGTTGGTGAGCTTTAGCTCAAACCAGATGAACCTGCGCTCAAGCTGGCGACCTCGGGGTCTCGAACCTGGGTCTTCCACATCCCAGTCCCACACTCTATGCACTGCGCCACTGCCTGGTCAGGCTAATCTCTTATCAGATGTATTGACGAATATGTTGTGTGGTTTGTCTTTTTTTTTTTTTTCTGAAGTTGGAAACAGGAAGGCAGTCAGACAGACTCCCGCATGCGCCTGAACGGGATCCACCTGGCATGCCCACCAGGGGGCGATGCTCTGCCCATCTGGGGCGTTGCTCTGTTGCGACCAGAGCCATTCTAGCACCTGAGGCAGAGGCCATAGAGCCATCCTCAGCGCCTGGGCCAACTTTGCTCCAGTGGAGCCTTGGCTGCAGGAGGGGAAGAGAGAGACAGAGAGGAAGGAGAGGGGGAGGGGTGGAGAAGCAGATGGGCGCTTCTCCTGTGTGCCCTGGCCAGGAATCGAACCCGGGACTCCTGCATGCCAGGCTGACGCTCTACCACTGAGCAAACCGGCCAGGGCCTGGTTTGTCTTTTTATTCTGTTCATATTGTCTTTAGCTGTGCAAAAACTTTTTAGTTTGATATAATCCCATTTGTTTATACCGTCTTTTATTTCATTTGCATGTGGAGATAAATCAGCAAAGATATTGCTGTGATAGATGTTGGTGAGCTTACTGCCTAAATTTTCTTCTAGGATGCTTATGGTTTTACGATTTACATTTAAGTCCTTTATTCATTTTGAGTTTATTTTTGTGCGTGGTGTAAGTTGGTGATCTAGTTTCATTTTTTTGCAGGTAGTTGTCCAGTTTCCCCAACACCATTTGTTAAAGAGACTGTCTTTCCTCCACTGTATACTCTTACCTCCTTTGTCAAATATCAATTGTCCATAAAGATATGGGTTTATTTCTGTTTTTTTTTTGGTCTGTTCCATTGATCTATATGCCTGTTCTTATGCCAGTACCAAGCTGTTTTGAGAACAATGGCCTTGTAGTATAACTTGAAATCAGGAAGTGTGACACCTCCCACTTTATTCTTCTTTTTCAAGATTGCTGAGGCTATTCGTGTTCTTTTTTGATTCCATATAAATTTTTGGATTATGTGTTCTATATCTTTGAAGTATGTCATTGGTATTTTAATTGGTATTGCATTGAATTTATAAATTGCTTTGGGCAATATAGACATTTTAATGATGTTTATTCTTCCTAACCATGAGCACGGTATATGCTTCTACTTGTTTTTGTATTCCTTGATTTCTTTTATTAATGTTTTATAATTTTCTGAGTACTAGTCTTTAACCTCCTTGGTTAAATTTACTCCTAGGTACTTTATTTATTTATTTTTTGCAATAGTGAAGGGGATTGTTTCCTTAATTTCTCTTCTGACAGTTCATTGTTTGTGTATAAAAATGCCTCTTATTTCTGTGTATTAATTTTATATTCTGCCACCTTGCTGAATTCATTTATTAGGTCCAGTAGTTTTTTGACTGAGACTTTAGGGTTTTCTATATACAGTATCATATCATCTACAAATAATGATAGTTTTACTTCTTCTTTTCCAATTTGGATGCCTTTTATTTCTTTTTCTTGTCTGATTGCTGTAGCTAGGACTTCCAGTACTATGTTGAATAAAAGTGGTGAAAGGGGGACCCCTGCCTTGTTCCTGATTTTAGGAGAATTGCTTTTAATTTCTATGCACTACTTATAATGTTGGCTGTGAGTTTGTCATAGATGGCCTTTATCATGCTGAGGTATGTTCCCTGTATTCCCACTTTGCTAGGAGTTTTGATCATAAATGGGTGCTGGATTTTATCAAATGCTTTTTCTGCATCTATTGAAATTATCATGTGGTTTTTCATTTTACTTTTGTTTATGTGGTGAATCACATTAATTAATTTATGAATGTTGTACCATCCTTGCCTCCCCAGAATAAATCCCACTTGATCAAGATGTATGATTTTTTTCATGTATTGCTGGATCCGGTTTGCTAATATTTTGTTGGAGATTTTAGCATCAAAATTCATCAGGGATATTGGCCTATAATTTTCTTTCTTTGTGTTGTCTTTGCTGGTTTTGGAATCAGAATTATGCTTGCCTCATAAAAGGACCATGGAAGTGTTCCTTCCTCTTTAATTTTTTGAAATAGCTTGAGAAAGATAGGAGTTAGTTCTTCTTTTAATATTTGGTAGAATTCACCAGTGAAGCCATCGGGCCCAGGAGTTTTGTTTTTTGGGAGCTTTTTGATAACTGTTTCTATCTCTTTTGTTGTAATCGGTCTGTTTAGGTTTTCTGATTCTTCCAGATTGATTTTTGGAAGATTATATGTTTCAAGGAATTTGTCCGTTTCACCTAGGTTGTTTAATTTTTTGGCATACAGGTCTTCATAGTATTTTCTTACAATATTTTGTATTTCTATTGTGTCAGTTGTTATTTCTCCACTCTCATTTCTAATTTTATTTATTTGAGTCCTCTCTCTTCTTTTCTTGGTAAGTCTTGTTAAAGGTTCATTGATCTTGTTAATCCTTTCAAAAAACCAGCTCTTGGTTTCATTGATCCTCCGTATTGTTTCTTTAGCTTCTATGTCATTTATTTCGCTCTGATCTTTATTATTTCCTTCCTTCTACTACCGCTGGGCCTTACTTGCTGTTCTTTTTCTAGTTCTTTTAGATGAAGGGTTAGGTTGTTTATCTGAGCATTTTCAAGCTTCTTAAGGAATGCCTGTAGTGCTATGAACTTCCCTCTCAGGACTGCTTTTGCTGTGTCCCATAAATTTTGAGTTGTTTGCTCATTATCGTTTGTTTCTAGGTATTTTTTTTATTTCTTCCTTGATTTCATTGTTAACCCATTCGTTATTTCATAACATGCTATTTAGTTTCCATGTGTTTGAGTATTTTTTAGTTTTTCTATTGTGGTTAATGCCATGTGATCAGAGAAAATGCTTGATATGATTTCAATCTTCTTAAATTTGTTGAGACTGCTTTTGGTTCCTAACATCTGGTCTATCTTAGAGAATGTACCATGAGCACTTGAAAATAATGTATATTCTGCTGCTTTAGGGTGAAAAGTTCTAAAGATATCTATTAAATCAAGTTGATCTAGTGTGTCCTTTAAGTCTGCTGTTTCTTTGTTAATTTTCTTTCTTGAGGATCTATCTAGTGATGTTAGTGGGGTATTGAAATTCCCTACTATTATAGTATTGCTGTTGATCTCGTCCTTTATATCCATCAAAGTCTGCTTTATATGTTTAGGTGCTTCTATATTAGGTGCATAGATATTTATGATGCTTATATCTTTCTGTTGGATTGCTCCCTTTATCATTATGTAGTGACCTTTATTTCTTACTATAGCTTTTGTTTCTATTTTGTCTGATATAAGTATTGCTACTCCAGCTTTTTTTTTATTTCCATTTGCATGAAATATTTTTTCCATCCTTTTACCTTCAGTCTATGTGCATCTTTTGTTTTAAGGTGTGTCTCCTGTAGATAGCATATGTACGGGTCTTATTTTCTTATCCAAGCAGCTATTCTGTCTTTTGATTGGATCATTTAATCCATTTACATTTACGGTTATTATTGATATGTAGTTGTTTATTGCCATTTTATTCTTTAAAGCTGTATTCCTCTTTTGCTATATTCTTTTCCCACTTTGAGCTGTTTACAACAGGACTCTTAACATTTCCTGCAGAATTGGTTTGATTGTAATGAATTCCTTGAAGGTTTTTTTTGTCTGGGAAGCTTTTTATTTCTCCTTCAATTTTAAATGATAGCCTTGCTGGATAAAGTAGTCTTGGTTGTAGGCTCTTGTTCTATATGACTGAATATTTCTTGCCATTCCCTTCTGGCCTCAAGTGTTTCTGTTGAGAAGTCAGATGTCATCCTTATGGGGGCTCCTTTGTAGATGATAGCATTTTTGTCGCTAGCAGCTTTTAATATTTTCTCTTTATCACTTAGCTTTGGTATTTTACTTATGATGTGTCTTGGTGTAGGTTTCTTTGGGTTTCTCTTTAATGGAGTTCTCTGTGCTTCTTGAACTTGTGAGACCCATCCTTGCATCAGTTTAGGGAAGTTTTCAGCTATGATTTGATTGAATAAAATTGCTATCCCTTGTTCTTTCTCTTCTTCTTCAGAAACCCCTATGATGCAGATGTTGTTTCTTTTCATGTTGTCACAGAGCTCTCTCAGAGTTTCCTCAGACTTTTTGAGTCTCTCTTTTTTTTCTGCTCTGCTTCCACGCCTTTGTTCATCTTGTCCTCCAACTTGCTGATTTGATCTTCAGCTTTATCCATCCTGCTTTTAATTCCTTCCATTGTGCTCTTCATTTCTGATATTGTATTTGTCACCTCCAACTGATCTTTTTTTAATATTTCAATGTCTTTTTTTATACTTGCTATCTCCTTATTTAGGTGTTTGTAATGACCATCCATTGTTGTTCTAAGATCCCTAAGCATCCTAACAATCATTATTTAAACTCTGCATCCAGTAGTTTGGTTATTTCTATATCACTCAATTCCTTTTCTTGAGATTTCTCTTGTGGTTTCATTTGGATTGCACTTCTCTGTCTTCTCATTATGTCTGTGTGTTTGAGTGTGTTGTTTTAGGGCTGGTTGGGTCTAGGTTTGGTGTTATCTGCCTCCAATTTTTAGTTGTGTTATTTCTAGGTCTTCTTGGGTTGGCATCAGCTGTTGTTTGTAATCCACTGTCGGATTTCGCTTTGAAGTCTTGATTTGTTTGTTTTCTTCTCCGTTATCTCAGTGGTAGTCTTGTTTACTGATCTCAGCAGGGGGCTTATTTGAAACTGTATCCAGGAATGCGGTGGGTGTAACCTGAGACTCTGAAGGTCTTATCTGCCAGTTACTCTCTCTGGGGGTGGGGTGCTTTCTCCCCTTCAGTAGGTGGAGGTGTATCTTAGATCTCCAGGGATGCCTGAGTTACTGCCCCTCCTCCCCACTTCTTGTTTTCAGCTGTGTCTTGTTGCGCTGATTGGAGCTAGAGAGATATCTTGAGATGGTTGACCCGGAACCACTTGTCTTGTGTTATGTGGAAGGATAACCCCTCCCCCAGCTATGGCGACCTTCAGTACTGGATGAGTCAGCTTCTCAGGTCCTCCCATGCATTCCTCTGCCCCTCATCATCTGTCTCTCTCTCCCCACTTTCCTTTTGAAAGATAATCCACCCCTTTCAACACACCTCATTCCCAGGTCCCTAGGCAAGTGGCTGTGAGTGATATTTTCTACTCTTTTCCTGGGAATGAGAGCCTTTCTGGGCTCTCAGCCTCAGATCCCCTTTGTTCCTATAAGCAGGGGAGACCCACCACTTCTGGCACTTCCTACCAGGCTCAGTGTGGCTTCTTCTTTGTTCCTTGGTTTCTGAGAGCTGTTCTTGTAGTCTAGAATTGGTTTTTCATGCTGATTGTTCCTAAATTTATTTGTAATCCAGTTTGGTGGTGTGAGCTGGGAGTCTGTGCATCTGTCTACTCCGCTGCCATCTTCACTCTCCCTATAAAGGAGATCTTGGAACCATATTACAACCAATCAGCTGCAACCTGTCCTGTCCAATTGGAGTTATACAATTATAGTCTCATTTACATTTTTACTGACTAATCAGAATGCATGGTTTCAAACAATCAGGACAGTGCTATGTGGACCAACCAAATGGCAGATTTAGATTTTTCATTTGCATAAAAATGTACCAATCAGGAATCAGAGTGGGCATCTTCTTTATATAAATGTGCCTCCCTTTTGTCTCCATGAAGCTGACTTTGATTTTATGCAGAAGCTGTATTTCCTCAGTTAATAAACTGTTCACTTGAATGAAGTCTCTCCTTTTATCGTACCCTGGGTTGGAAACTCTTTTTTTGCATCGGCTTGGCTTGGTGGCAGCAAACTTTTGTTGACACATATTTTTAAGTGATTTTTGGTTTCATGCATTTTTCTTTTCTGAAATGTCTGTTTATGACTTGTGTGTTGTTTGTCCTTTTCTTCTTGATTTGAGGCAGTTGTTTACATATGATTGATAACATTCCTTTGTCAGTTGCAGATGCTGCAAATGCATTTTCCTAGGTTGTAACTTCTTTTTTTTTTGTTTTCTTCAAGGTATTTCTTGATGGACGTCACTCCTTAATTGAAATAGAGCTAAATTTATTAATAACTTATTTTGTCAACCAATGGTGATGGTCGTTTGTGCCAATTCAATGCCAACAGGAATCTCCAATTTGGGGTGCAGTGAAAAAGGAAACTTTGTTTAGTGCAAAACAACTCAACTCTCATACAGCATGGCTGTGAATACAATATGGTTGTGAGGTAGCCCTTGGGCCAGACAGCTTTGCTCTGCTCCTCATTGGTCTGCTCCATTCTGCTCCTATGAGACATCTTTGTTTTTTCAGCTTAGCCAGGCAGACACAGACTCCAGTGAAAAGGGAAACACACTCTGAAAGCAGAAGAGGGTCTGATTTATATGGACATAAGTATCCATCCCTGGTCCCTGATTGGTCTGTCCTCATGCAAATGAAGACTCCAAATCTTCACAGTTTGATTGGTCCAAAAGGCACTGTCCTGATTGGTCACAATAGAACCACTCTGGTTGATCAGAGCTGCACAGATCTGATTGGATGGGGGAAAGCTTCTTTGCTATTCATTGAAATAAGATTCCAGGAAGACCTTTATAAGGGCTTGCAGAAACACAGTGCAGGCAGGCAGCTGAGTGTAGAAAAAGACGATTCAGTGCAGGCTTCTCCTTGAAGTGCAGCTTGTGTGAGAAGTTTCTGTGTAGAAATGGCTGCTAGACTCTACTTTTTTATTATACTTTACTTTTATTATTTTAATTGAATTTATTGGGAGTGACATTGATTAATAAAGTTAGACAGGTTTCAGGTGTACCAGTCTATAAAATATCAACTGTATATTGTATTTTTGCTCACCACCCTGAGACAAGTCTCATTTCATCACCATCTATCCCCCTTTACCCTCCTCCACCTCCTCACCCTCTTTCCCTCTGGTAATTACCATCCTATTGTCTATGTGTTTTTTTCTCTTTGCTTAATTTCTAGACTCTGTTTTTAAAAATTCGAGCCCAGTAAGCCACCAGGAGTTCTCTTCAGTAGGTGTCTTCTTTCTCAGGGTTCACACTTTTATAGGTTGTGTCTGCTCTGAAATATCTAGAGATTTGGGTTTAGGGGTAAAAACAGTTCTACTGTTACTCGACCTGACTTATTGCACTTAATCCCATAGCATGTTTGTAAACAAACCTTTCTTGAATGATCATTCTAGGACATGGGTGGAAGGTACTGCAGCTTTTGCACTATCTGCAGCTTTGAGAGGCACAGGGGCAGTAGTAATGGTAAAAATGGTGGAGTAGCTCTATTGGTGTTAGGTGAAGTTGAATTACTAAAGACAGATGATGACAGGCTCAAGTTTTTTCCTGTCAGGTCAGGGAAGAGTGTAAAATCAGAAAGCTCTTACGATAGCATTTAAAGAGGCCCAGTTTCCTGCAGCCAGACAATAAACAATCCCAGGAATGGTGCCCAGGACCTGAGTTTAAGGGTGGTAGGATACGAAGAAGGTTGAATTCAAAAGGGAGAAGAGTCTCATATGAAGGAGTGGGCCCCAAGACCTGGAACAGGGACATTTGGATTGGAGTATGAGATCCTGCAGAACTTGGAGGCTTAGGTGACCCTGAATCAAGAAAAATGACCTGCAGGTCTTACTGCCTGTTGCCACAAAAACCAATTACACGAGACAGGTGCTGATGAGAAAGAAAGAGGTTTATTTGAGTGTCAGCCATCTGAGAAGACAGTGGGGACTTCTGTCCTCAAACACCCATCTTAATCTTTTGGTGGAATCAGGGGTTGTTATAAAAAGGGAGAAGAAAGGGGAGTAAACAAAAAATAAAAATACAGTATAGGAATCTGAAGGAGGGGCTTGAGAATTCTTTGTTGAGGGAACTCAGCACAGTTTGTTCAGATCAGTGGTTGAAGGTCAATACATCTTCCCGGAGCTGGCGTATCTGAAGGCTGAAGGTGAGTCAGGTTTTTTTTTTTTTAAATTTATTTATTTTTGTTATAGGAACTGAAGCTAGCAAGTAATTTATAAGCTAAGGGTTTTGTTCTATGTAACTGGTTCCCACACATTTCCACAGTCAGGCTGATCTCTTGGCCTTGAGCAGGAATCAGAACTATAAGCCTAGGCCCTGGCCAGTTGACTCACCAGTAGAGTGTTGGCCCAGCCTGTGGAAGTTCTGGGTTTGCTTCCCGGCCAGGGCACACAGGAGAAGCACCCATCTGCTTCTCTACCCTTCCCTCTCTCCTTCCTCTCTGTCTCTTTTGTCACCTCCCGCAGCCAAGGCTCCATTGGAGCAAAGTTGGTCTGGGTGCTGAGGATGGCTCCATGGCCTCCACCTCAGGCACTAGAATGGCTCCGGTTGCAACTGAGCAACACCCCAGATGGGCAGAGCATAGCCCTCCTAGTAGACATGCCAGGTGGATCCCGGTTGGGCGCATGCCAGAGTCTGTCTGTCTGCCCCTCACTCATTTCAGAAAAATTCAAAAAAAGAGAACCACAACTGTAAGCCTTAGGGTGGTGGGGTGTACGTAGCTCCTACTTGGACTTGTCCTTCTTGCTCGAATGTGAACCCTTGAGGTGCAGCAACCGGAGGGGAACAGGCCTGTAGCTGTAATGAGAGCTTGGTCAGAGGTGAAAACACAGAATTGATCATGTACTATTGATTTGTTACAGATTTCATAACTGCAATCAATAAACTGGTGACACTGAATCACGGTTGTAAGAACAAGAACCTGGAGTTAACATTCTACAAGGATCCTTTTATAAACTTATTTTGTCAGTCCATTCTTCCTTAGCTCTATTTTATGGGTCGTCAGACTCCTATCAGTAAGTCAGTAATAGAGCTTATTTAATTGCCCATTAAAATACCATTAGGGACAGAGTGATGACCAAGGTTGAGCAAAACACACAGCACTAAAGAAGAGGATGAAAGTCAGTTCAGGCTGAACTTCACTGCCGTGAATGGTGAGGTTTTGGGGATGCGTTAAATCTCTCGTCACATCTATAAATTAGTGCACGTGTATGTTTCACAAGGCCTGAAACGAGTGTGCCTTCGGTGGCTGCTTTTTCCAGGGTCTGCTATGCTCCGTGGGTCAAATTTATTGATTGCATTGCTCACATTAAGTGCATCTTTCTTGACAGTTTAAGTTACGAAGATGCGAATGTTAACACCTTCTACTATAATTGTAAATTTATGTAATGTTTCTTGTCCTTTGTCAATTTTTGGTTTTGTTTCACATTTTCAAGATACATTTTAGGGCCCTGGCTGGTGGCTCAGTGGACAGAGCATTGTCCCAGCGTGCTGATATTGTGGGTTTGATCCCCAGTCAGGGCCCATACAAGAAGCAACCAGTGAGTGCACAACTAAGTGGAGCAGCTAAGTGAAACAACGAGTTGATGCTTCCCTCTCTCCTCCCACCCTTTCTCCCTTCTTTTTTTACCTCTCTCTCAGATCAATGGAAACACTTTTAAAAAGGTATATTTTAGGTGTATATACATTTAGAATTGTCCTACAGTCTATTTTATCTGAGATTAATGTGGCCACATTGCATTCCTTTGGTTAATATTTTCATAGTGTGTCTTTTTAATAAATATTCATTTCTTAGAAAATTAAATGCATGGGGGGTAACATGGGCTAACAGGCTCATCTGGGCTTCAATGTACATTTCCATGCTGCGTGATCTGTGGATTGCATTGTGTGCCCCCACCCAGTCCTCTCAAACCTTTCGTGGGCTCCTGTGTTATATACTTTGTTTTCCTTTAGCGTGCATTCATTAGTTTTATAATGTATGCAGAGATGTGACTTTCTGTGTGTTTTATGGTGCGTGGGCTCCTGTGTTATATACTTTGTTTTCCTTTAGCATGCATTCAGCAGTTTATAATGTATGCAGAGATGTGACTCTCTGTGTGTTTTACGGTGTTTGAGCCATGAGGTGGTATTCTTAGTGTTGAAAAGATGAAAAAATTTGAAAACAACTTAAATGAAGTCTTTCAGAACATGCTTCTCTCTCTCTCACCCCTGGGGAGGCCCCAGGTGCTTATGGGTCAGACCTTGTCAGAGCGCCCCCGCCCCATCCCCTTCTTTACTCCTTTCTTTAAGACTCATCCTTTTTTTTCCCTTCTATTCTTCACTCTAAAATATTTATATTGCCTACAGGTCTGGCTTCTGACTCACTGAACCCTCCACCATGTTGAGTCTGTTCCTACATCTGGCTATTGAGTTCTTAATTTAAGGAACCTCATACTTCTGGTCTAGAGCCAAATAAAGAATCTGCTGTGCTGTGTCCTATAGTTTTGAATTTCTGATGGAATATTCAGACTGCCTTCTTTCTCCTGCAACGGAGCAGCTTGGCTACTTGAAAAGTCTGTGTCTGATGATTCCCGGAGCTGGAATCTGGAGCCGCTGTGAGTCTTTCTGCTTCTGTCAGCTCTCCCTCCTGTGGTTGTGTCTCCTTGTGTGTCTGGTTTTTTTTGTGATTCTTTGCCAGACATTGTGCTCCAGTGTGTGGGGTTGAGCCCCGGAGAGTGAAGTGAAGCTACCATTTTTCGGCGATGATTTTTCCTATACTCCTGGTACATTCTTGGTGGCTTTTATAAAGTGGGGGTCAACTTCACCTGGTGGCAGAGATTGAGCTCTGCTAGGAACCCAGCTGACGTGTCTGGGCTGCAGTCCACAAGAAGGACGGCTCCTTTCCTCTCTGCACCCATGATGAGAGGTGGGTTCTGGTCCAAAGTGCAGGGACTGACCGGGTGTTTGTCTTGGTGGCTCCTGCCTCTAACTTTGCCCTTCCTAGTCCCAAAAGATTGTTGACATTGCTACTCAGTGTCTTAGATGATTGTTCCAGAATCAGAAAAAGTTTTTGTGGGGAAAAGAAGTGACTTCAGAAACCAGGTTTAGAAGTGGCTCAGAATACTTGTGTCCCTTTTGGCTCTGGGCCTGTAATTAATTACCACTTTGTTAAATCTTTGCTGCCTTCAAGAAGGTTTTTTGGAATATTTCTTCCAGGTTTTCTAGTGTTCTTCCATAGGAAAGTGGGTCTCAGTTACCTGCATGCCCTTAATAGGAGCAGATATCTTCCATTTTTACAAAAATACCACTTTCTGTTTGCTGGTGTCTGTCACAGTGACCCTTTTATCCATATATATTGGTATTGTGGGCAGTTAGCTGTTATTTTAAACACTAATTATTCTTGTATTTCCTCCTAAGTTTTTTGTACTTAGAAAATTCTCAGGGCTATGTGGAGACTGGACCACGTGGATGCTGGGTTCTGGGTGGACCACGTCAAGAGGGCGGACCATGAGTGGATGCTGAACATTCCTGGGGAGAAACCCTAAGAGATACAGGAAATACAGCCAAGTTTTCCGGTGGCCGGCTGCACGTTTCCTGAGCTCCCAGCTGCTGGGTGAGGGTATGGAGGGATCCAAGATGGCGGCAGAGTAGGTGCGTGTTACACTCACCTCCTCCCAGGACCAAACCGGAGTTTTAACTAAATTTAAGAACAATCATCCTAAAAAAAAAAAAACC
Organism: Saccopteryx leptura; assembly: GCF_036850995.1. Lineage (NCBI taxonomy): Eukaryota > Metazoa > Chordata > Mammalia > Chiroptera > Emballonuridae > Saccopteryx > Saccopteryx leptura. The sequence goes on along the minus strand of NC_089508.1, from coordinate 938,670 downwards.
CCAAGAACAACTCAGGACCAAATGACGAGGAGTCTTATAACCACAGATTCACAGCAGAAGCCACATTCAGACTGGTAGGAAGGGCAGAGAGGCCAAAAGGGCCACCCCTGCTCCCAGGAACAGCAGCCGAGGTCCTGGAGAGATAGCTCAGCGGCAGGGGGGTTAGTCCTGAGTGGTGTGGGGCCTGAACACCACGCCGGGCTCCTTGTCCCAGAGCACCAGAGCTGGGAAGGGGGGCCCACACAGCTGTTGCCTGTGAAGAACAGCGAGGCTTCTTTATCTTCCAGAAAGAGACGGGAGTCCACAAAGACTTGAACACCCTGTTAAAGGGCCAACAGGCACAAAATCTTGTTCACAGCCACTTACCCTGGGCTCCAGTGGACGGAGAGCCAAGCCGACTAGAGATGCATGAGGAGCGTATGAGGTTAGCTGCCCTGGGAAGAGCCACGGTGGGAGACACTGTGTAGAGTCCAAGCTCTACGTTGATCAGGTGTCCCTGATTCGACTTCCCGATGCAGTGGGACACTCCTGCTTAACAGCAGGGCTGGCAGCCTCTTTGAGACTACTCTTGAGGTGGTTATGAGGATGCTACTTATGAGTGCCAACACTAACTGCCACCAGAGGAAAGACACGACAGACACACAGGTGAGTTGCAAGAGTCACACAGGCAGTTTATTACTCACAAATGCTTTTGGTGTGCCTGGGTACAGCTTAAGGGGGCCCCGTCGGTGTGCTCCTCTTGGCTGTCTTTGCTCAGAGCTCAGAGCGGCGTGGAGAGAGTCCATGTTCACATTGGAGTCTGGAAGACTACCGCAGCAGGGGGTCCCTCAGCTTTAATACCTTTTCTGGCCAACACCTTCTAACAGGTGTCAATCTGCAGCAGGGGTCGGGAACCTTTTTGGCTGAGAGAGCCATGAACGCCACATATTTTAAAATGTAATTCCGTGAGAGCCATACAACGACCCGTGTACATTACACATTATCCAATAAAAATTTGGTGCTGTCCTGGAGGACAGCTGTGATTGGCCCCAGCCACCCGCAATCATGAAAATGAGCGGTAGGAAATGAATGGATTGTAATACATGAGAATGTTTTATATTTTTAACATTATTATTTTTTTTTTATTAAAGATTTTTCTGCGAGCCAGATGCAGCCATCAAAAGAGTCACATCTGGCTCGTGAGCCATAGGTTCCAGAGCTACAGGATTATCACCTCAAACCACTTTTTTTGGGAGTTCTTCACAGGGAGTCCCTTTTATGTTAATCCACTGAAATGTTACAGCAAGCCATTTTTAAGATGTTCCTAGGGAAGCTTCTTATTTATGTTAACTTACAGAGTTATGACATCAAGCCACTTCTTATCTATATATAACTCCACACACACACTAACTGGGCCCTGCTCGAAAGTCAGAGTCTGTTTATCACATCTGCATACACTAGATTGATTCCTATCCAGACGGTATAACTTTATTTAATTTCCTTAACTAATTTTCATAGTATATCTTAATTACTTTTATATATCTTCCATATTTTTTTATATTTCTATATATTGAATTACTATAGCATTGAAGTGACGTCATGGAAATGGCACCGTGAGCAGCGCGTCCGACAGATCTCCCCAAAATCTCAACAAATTTATCAACTAGAAACAGAAAAATTTATCCTCGGAGCATTCCGGACTTCCACACACACACTGAAAGCAGAGGGACTGTTGCCCAGGAGGGAGTACACCTGGGGTGAGTCAACCCAAACGTGCAGCTGCCCGCCCACACTCGGGGACGGCAGCCTGGGCACTGGCGGCCATCCCAGCATATCCTGAGAAGCCGCGCGCGCGCGCGGCCCCCCGTGCCGCGGTCTGACCACTGGCGTGACGAGAAACAGCACGCCCGGTGCCGCGATCCAGAGAGGCCCCGTCCACTGGCGTGCTGAGAAACCGCGCGCACGCCACGTGCCGCGCGGGCGCCAAGGCTGTCCTTCCTAGTCAGGAGATTCTCTCCGGGGGCGGGGCACCTCACCCAGCCATTTAAGCTAACAATCAAGCGTTGGGGGAGGGGCGGCGCAGGCAGCCTGAAATTCTTTTTGGAGCACAGCTGCGGATCCAATCACTGAAATTAGCTTAACCCACGAAATCTACGCACCCACGGGGCTCTAATTGATAAGATCTCTCCCAGTTCAGCGATCCAAGACAAGAGGCGTGATATTTTTCAGTGCCTTTCGCTAAAGGGGCGGGGGCAACTTCTGATTGACAGAGCCTCCATATTCAGGGATATTCCTAACAAGAGGGACTTGGCAGATATTAAGATCCATAAAGCAAACAGCGACTAGTGCTTCTTCTTCCCAGCCAAAACAGGCTACCAAGTGTGGAAAGCCTGGGTTGAGTGGGCCAACTGAATGATAGGCGCTGAACAGTCACCTTGACAACAATTGACTCCCAGCCCCACCTGATTATGCTGGAGGCTCTGACTGCCAAAGCCTTACCCAGAGCCTTGCGCTGAGTGAGGATAGAGTGGGGATTTCCCAGCTCTTTGAGCCTCTTACTCCCCAGACAGAAGCAGTGGCAGCCTCATAGCTGGATCATCAGGCTGCTAATTCAGGAAGGGGAGACTAGGAAAGAGACTCCAGGAAAGCAAACTCTCTCATTGTTGGACTCTGCAAACGCCAACAAGCCTTGACTACCAGCGAGACTAAAGCCAATTATATGACATTGCCATAGAATCCCATCAACTGCAAATTCCTACCTAAGAGTGACATAGGGGCAGAACCTGGGGTATAGAGTCACCGACCAGAAAGAGGGAGAGAAAAGAAAAAAGGAAGAAGTTAACCTCTCAAAATCAAGAAAAATCCACAGACTTTATAACTTGTTCCACTAATTCTTTGTTGTTGTTGTTTCTTTCTTCTATTTTGTTGCCTTTGTTGTTGTTTCTATTTCTTCCACCTCGGTCCTTTTGCTCTCTGCCCATCTTATGCTACCCTTTTCTTGAACTACACTGCCCATGAGTGTTACATTTTGTTTCTTTTCTTCATCCTAGCTCTCCTTTGGGGTTGCACTCCGGGGCCCTTGACTCTCACTCTCTCCCCTTTTGTTTTTTTTTCCTTTCCTTTTTTTCTTCCTTCGTTTCTCTCTTACTCTTATTTTTTTCCTTTCTATTCATTTCTTCTTTTCTCCTTTCGCTTTTCCTCCCATGTAGGCCTCAATCGCGAACAGATTGTTTGATTTGGGACTCAAGTTTTTGTGGGGGTTTTTTTGGTGTTGTTCTTTTTTTTCTTCTTCTGCTTTTGTTCTTGGTTTTTCTTTATTTGTTTGTTTTTGTGGCATTTTGGGCACTTTTTGCATTGCTTTTTGGCTCACTGGCATTCCTCCCAACCCAAAGTCTCCATTGTATTTAGTCTTCGCTCCACTTAATACAACAGATTTTTGCTTATTGTTTTTATTTTTGTTTTTTTCTTCTTTAATTATAGTTTTTCTCTCCTTTTTTCTGTTTCCCTCTCATCCCTATCATTATATCTCTTGGTCGACCATCACTTACAGGCAAATCATTTTATGCTTGTCTAAGATTATCTCCTTTTTTTTTTTTTTTTGTATTTAGTGGGTCCCTAATCCCTTTTTTGCCCCTTGAACTCTTCACCCCAAATCAGGCCCTCCATTATAGGCAGTTTTTGTTCCATTTGGCATAGTATAATTCACAGGTCATCACGATATTTCCCTAAGGAGGTGAGAGGAGGGGAAGAGAAGAGAGAAAAAAGGGGGAAATAATAAATTATTACTTTTTTTTTTGTGGAGTGTTTTCCTTTTTTTTTTTTTTTTTTCCTTTTTATTTTTTATTAATTCTAATTAACACTATCATCAAGACCACCTTCAAATGCCAATAAGAAAAAGGAAATCGAACATTATGGATACAAAAGACAGAGAGGTAACGCAAATTGATGTGGAAAAATCTATGGAGAAAAGATTTAACATATTGGAAGCCTTGGAGCCAAATGACAGAGAATTTAAAATAGAAATCTTAAAAATACTCAGAGATATACAAGAAAACACAGAAAGGCAATTTAGGGAAATCAGAAAACAACTCAACGATCACAAAAAATATATTACCAAGGAAATTGAAACTATAAAAACAAATCAAACAGAAATGAAAAACTCAATTCAAGAGATGACAAACGAGGTAGCAAGCTTAGCTAATAGAACAGCCCAGATAGAAGACAGGATCAGTGAAATAGAAGACAAGCAACTTGAGGCACAACAGAGAGAAGAAGAAAGAGACTCAAAAATAATAAAAAACGAGAAAGCCCTACAGGAATTGTCTGACTCCATCAGAAAGAATAACATAAGAATAATAGGTATATCAGAGGGAGAAGAGAAAGAAAATGGAATGGAGAATATACTCAAACAAATAATAGATGAGAACTTCCCAAGCCTGTGGAAAGAATTAAAGCCTCAAATTCAAGAAGCAAACAGAACACCGAGTTTTCTTAACCACAACAAACCCACTCCAAGGCACATCATAATGAAGATGACACAAACCAATGACAAAGAAAAAATTCTCAAGGCAGCCAGGGAAAAGAAGAATACAACATATAAAGGAAGGCCTATTAGATTATCATCAGATTTCTCAGCAGAAACTCTACAAGCTAGAAGAGAGTGGACCCAATATTTAAAGCCCTGAAAGAGAGGAACTTTCAGCCAAGAATACTATACCCATCAAAGCTATCCTTCAAGTACGAAGGAGATATAAAAATATTCACAAATACAGAAAAGATGAGAGAATTTATCATCAGAAAGCCCCCACTCCAGGAAATACTAAAGGGGGTTTTCCAACCAGATTCAAAGAACAAAAGAAAACATAACCACAAGTAACAGCTCCACGAAGAAAACAATAAAACCAAACTTAAACTGTGACAACAACAAAAAAAAAAAGGGGGAGAAAGGATGAAGATTAACAGTAGCAAAGGACGATGAAGCGCAGAAATACTCATAAGAAAGGGTACTACAATGAATATGGTAGGTACCCTTTTCATTACTTAATGGTAACCACCCTTGAAAAAACCACCACAAAAACACTTGACTTAAAAAAAGGTAGCAACAGAGGAAAGAAGTATGGAATACAAACAAACAAAAACAAATGATAGAAAAACAAAAGAGAAGAATCAAACAAGATACAAAACTAACAGAAAGCAATTTATAAAATGGCAATAGGGAACCCACAAATGTCAATAATTACACTAAATGTAAATGGATTAAACTTACCAATAAAAAGACACAGAGTAGCAGAATGGATTAAAAAAGAAAATCCAACTATATGCTGCCTACAAGAAACTCATCTAAGCAACAAGGATAAAAACAAATTCAAAGTGAAAGGCTGGAAAACAATACTCCAAGCAAACAACACCCAAAAAAAAGCAGGTGTAGCAATACTCATATCTGATAATGCTGACTACAAGACAGGAAAAGTACTCAGAGACAAAAATGGTCATTTCATAATGAGTAAGGGGACACTGAATCAAGAAGACATAACAATCCTTAATATATATGCACCAAACCAAGGAGCACCAAAATATATAAGACAGCTACTTATTGACCTTAAAACAAAAACTGACAAAAATACAATCATACTTGGAGACCTCAATACACCGCTGACAGCTCTAGATCGGTCATCCAAACAGAGAATCAATAAAGATATAGTGGCCTTAAATGAAATACTAGAACAACTGGATATGATAGACATCTACAGGACACTTCATCCCAAAGCGACAGAGTATACATTTTTCTCTAGTGTACATGGAACATTCTCAAGAATTGACCATATGTTAGGCCACAAAGACAATATCAGCAAATTTAAAAAAATTGAAATTGTGCCAAGCATATTCTCTGATCATAAAGCCTTGAAACTAGAATTCAACTGTAAAAAAGAGGGGGAAAACCCCACAAAATTGTGGAAATTAAACAACATACTTTTAAAAAATGAATGGGTCAAAGAAGAAATAAGCGCAGAGATCAAAAGATATATACAAACAAATGAAAATGAAAATACGACTTATCAGAATCTCTGGGATGCAGCAAAAGCAGTAATAAGAGGAAAGTTCATATCACTTCAGGCCTATATGAACAAACAAGAGAGAGCCGAAGTAAACCACTTAACTTCACACCTTAAGGAACTAGAAAAAGAAGAACAAAGACAACCCAAAACCAGCCGAAGAAAGGAGATAATAAAAATCAGAGCAGAAATAAACGAAATAGAGAACAGAAAAACTATAGAAAAAATCAATAAAACAAGGAGCTGGTTCTTTGAAACGATCAACAAAATCGACAAATCCTTGGCAAGACTCACCAAGGAAAAAAGACACAGGACTCAAATAAATAAAATCCAAAATGAAAGAGGAGAGATCACCACAGACATCATAGATATACAAAGAATTATTGTAGAATACTATGAAAAACTATATGCCTCCAAATACAACAATCTAGAAGAAATGGATAAATTCCTAGAACAATACAACCTTCCTAAACTGAGTCATGAAGAAGCAGAAAGCCTAAACAGACCAATCAGCAGGGAGGAAATAGAAAAAACTATTAAAAACCTCCCCAAAAATAAAAGTCCAGGTCCAGATGGTTATACTAGTGAATTCTATCAAACATTCAAAGAAGACTTGGTTCCTATTCTACTCAAAGTCTTCCAAAAAATTGAAGAAGAAGCAATACTTCCAAACACATTTTATGAGGCCAACATAACCCTCATACCAAAACCTGGCAAGGATGGCACAAAAAAAGAAAACTACAGACCAATATCTTTAATGAATACAGATGCTAAAATACTAAACAAAATACTGGCAAATCGAATACAACAACATATTAAAAAAATAATACATCATGATCAAGTGGGATTCATCCCAGAATCTCAAGGATGGTTCAACATACGTAAAACAGTTAACGTAATACATCATATCAACAAAACAAAGAACAAAAACCACATGATCTTATCAATAGATGCAGAAAAGGCTTTCGATAAAATACAACACAATTTTATGTTTAAGACTCTCAACAAAATGGGTATAGAAGGAAAATATCTCAACATAATAAAGGCCATATATGATAAACCATCAGCCAACATCATATTAAATGGCATAAAACTGAGGACTTTCCACCTTAAATCAGGAACACGACAGGGGTGTCCACTCTCTCCACTCTTATTTAACGTGGTGCTAGAAGTGCTGGCCAGAGCAATCAGACAAGACAAAGAAATAAAAGGCATCCATATCGGAAAAGAAGAAGTAAAGGTATCACTTTTTGCTGATGATATGATCCTATACATCGAAAACCCAAAGGACTCCACAAAAAGATTACTAGAAACAATAAACCAATACAGTAAGGTCGCAGGATACAAAATTAACATACAGAAGTCCATAGCCTTTCTATATGCCAACAATGAAATATTAGAAAACGAACTCAAAAAAATAATCCCCTTCACGTTTGCAACAAAAAAAATAAAATACCTAGGAATAAACATAACAAAGAATGTAAAGGACCTATATAAAGAAAACTACAAGGCATTGCTAAGAGAAATAGAAAAAGACACAATGAGATGGAAAAATATTCCTTGTTCTTGGATAGGAAGAATAAATATAATTAAAATGGCCATATTACCCAAAGTAATATATAAATTTAATGCAATTCCCATCAAAATTCCTATGACATTTTTTAAAGAAATGGAACAAAAAATCATCAGATTTATATGGAACTATAAAAAACCCCGAATAGCCAAAGCAATCCTAAGGAAAAAGAATGAAGCTGGGGGCATTACAATACCTGACTTTAAACTATATTATAGGGCCATAATAATCAAAACTGCATGGTATTGGCAGAAAAATAGACACTCAGACCAATGGAACAGAATAGAAAGCCCAGAAATAAAACCACATATATATGGTCAAATAATCTTTGATAAAGGGGCCAACAACACACAATGGAGAAAAGAAAGCCTCTTCAACAAATGGTGTTGGGAAAACTGGAAAGCCACATGCAAAAGAATGAAACTCGACTACAGCCTGTCCCCGTGTACTAAAATTAATTCAAAATGGATCAAAGACATAAATATAAGATCTGAAACAATAAAGTACATAGAAGAAGACATAGGTACTAAACTCATGGATCTGGGTTTTAAAGAACATTTTATGAACTTGACTCCAATGGCAAGAGAAGTGAAGGCAAAAATAAATGAATGGGACTACATCAGAATAAAAAGTTTTTGCTCAGCAAGAGAAACTGATATCAAAATAAACAGACAGCCAACTAAATGGGAACTGATATTTTCAAACGACAGCTCAGATAAGGGCCTAATATCCAAAATTTACAAAGAACTCATAAAACTCAACAACAAACAAACAAACAATCCAATAAAAAAATGGGAAGAGGACATGAACAGACACTTCTCCCAGGAAGAAATACAAATGGCCAACAGATATATGAAAAGATGCTCAGCTTCATTAGTTATTAGAGAAATGCAAATCAAAACTACAATGAGATACCACCTCACCCCTGTTAGATTAGCTATTATCAACAAGTCGGGTAATAACAAATGTTGGAGAGGATGTGGAGAAAAAGGAACCCTCATACACTGTTGGTGGGAATGTAAAGTAGTACAACCACTATGGAGGAAAGTATGGTGGTTCCTCAAAAAACTGCAAATAGAACTACCTTATGACCCAGCAATCCCTCTACTGGGTATATACCCCAAAACCTCAGAATCATTGATACGTAAAGACACGTGTAGCCCCATGTTCATAGCTGCATTGTTCACAGTGGCCAAGACATAGAAACAACCAAAAAGCCCTTCAATAGAGGATTGGATAAAGAAGATGTGGCACATATACACTATGGAATACTACTCAGCCATAAGAAATGATGACATTAGATCATTTATAGCAAAATGGTGGGATCTTGATAACATTATACGGAGTGAAATAAGTAAATCAGAAAAAAACAAGAACTACATGATTCCATACATTGGTGGAACATAAAAACGAGACTAAGAGACATGGACAAGAGTGTGGTGGTTACCAGGGGTGGGGGGAGGGAGGACGCAGGAGGGAGGGAGGGAGAGATTTAGGGGGAGGGGGAGGGGCACAGAGAAAACTAGATAGAGGGTGACGGGGGACAATCTGACTCTGGGCGAGGGGTATGCAACATAATTTAATGACAAGATAACCTAGACATGTTTTTCTTTGAATATATGTACCCTGAATTATTAATGTCATCCCATTAACATTAATAAAAATTTATTAAAAAACAAAACAAAACAAAACAAAAAAAACAAACAAACAAACAAAAAAGAATTACTATAGCATTATATTACTACCACAGACAGCCACCAGGACCGCTGTGTTGAGTCATTCTCCAATACCAGAGTGGCTGTCATTCTTGAGTGGAGTGTTCCCCTCTGTGTGGGACCAGCCTGGGAGAAAGCAAGTGCCTTGCCCTTGGGAATCTCTCTTGCTAGCCTTGCAAAGATTAGGCTCTGCTGAGGTGTCAGTGGCCTTGGCTGGGGAGTGGAGGTCTGAACAGACTTGGTGAGGACATGGAGGAAAGGAACCCTCCTGCACTGCTGGTGGGAATGCAGACTGGAGCAGCCACTGTGGAAAGCAGTATGGAGATTTCTCAAAAAACTAAAGACGGAGCTGCCTTTTGATCGAGCGCTCCTACTTCTGGAAATATATCCTAAGAATCCTGAATCGCAAATTTGAAAGAATATATGGTCACTGCAGTGCTATTTACAATCGTTCATCAGTAGATGAGTAGATAAAGAAGCTGTGGTTCCCTTACACAAGGGAATACAAAAAAAGAAGGAAATCTTACCTCCTGTGACAGCAGGGATGGGCCTGGGAAGCAGGATGCTGAGTGAAAGAAGCCAGTTGGAGAAAGACAAGTACCATACGATTTCACTCCTATGAGGAATTTAATGAACAGAACAAGCCAAATAGAGACAGACTCATACATAGAGGGCAGGCTAACGGCTGTTGTATTTTCAGTTGACAAAAATGTTTTGTCGTCGAAGAGTGCTCAATTCTTTCAAGGTTTTCTGTACCCTTGAGATGGTGCTAAGATGATCTCCTTGAATATGTTAATGCTTTAAATGACATCCATCAGTTTTCTAATGTTAAACTATTCTTGCCTTTTTCGGATAAATGTAACATGGATATGGCAAATTACCTGCCTTTGTTGTTGTTGTTGTTGTTTACAAGCAGGTAACCCATTTGCTAATATTTTCTTCAGAATACTTTTATTGATTTCTTTTTTTAATTAAATTTTTTTTCAAAAACGAATAGCAGTTTATTTAGAAAATTAAATTTAACAGGGGGACATTGATCAACAAAAGTACACAGGTTTCAGGTAAACATTTCTATAGCATTTGAACTGTTGATTATGTTGTATACCCATCACCTAAAGGCTTCACCCCTCCCGCTCCCTGGGTAAATACTGCACTTTCATCCATGTCCATAAGTATCCATTTTATTTATTTATTTATTTAAATTTTTTTATAGGGACAGATAGAGGGTTAGATAGGGACAGACAGACAGGAACGAAGAGAGATGAGAAGCATCAATCATCAGTTTTTCGTTGCGACACCTTAGTTGTTCATTGATTACTTTCTCATATGTGCCATGACTGCGGGCCTTCAGCAGACTGAGTAACCCCCCACTGGAGCCAGTGACCTTGGGTCCATGCTAGTGAGTTTTTTGCTCAAGCCAGATGAGCCCGCGCTCAAGCTGGCAACCCTGGGGTCTTGAACCTGGGTCCTTCCGCATCCCAGTCTGATGCTCTATCCACTGCGCCACTGCCTATTCAGGCAATAATTATCAGTTTTATATCCCACCCATGTGTGAAATCATACAGTCCTTAGCTTTTTCTGATTTACTTATTTCACTCAGCATAATGTTCTCAAGGCCCACCTATGTTTTCATAAATGACACTATGTCATCATTTCTTATGGCTGAGTAGTATTCCATTCCATATCTTCTTTATTCACTCCTCTATTGGGGGACACTTTGGTTGTTTCCATGTCTTGGCCACTGTGAATAATGCTGCAATGAACATGGGGGTGCATGTGTCTTTACATACCAATATTTTCAAGTTTTAGGGGTAGATACCCAGTAGAGGGATTGCTGGGTCATATGGTAGTTCTATTCTTGATTTTTTAGGAACCAACCACCATACTTTCTTCCATAATGGTTGTAGTAGTTTACATTCCCACTAGCAGTGAATGAAGGTTCCTTTTTCTCCACAGCCTCTCCAACACTTGTTATTACTGTCTTGTTGAGAATAGCTAATCTAACAGGTGTGAGGTGGTATCTTATTGTATTGATTTCATGAGTCAGGTTTTTCTGTAATTTTCCTTGTCTGGTTTCTAATCAAGCTTGTATTGATTTTATAGGATAAGCATTTGTACAAAATTTGAATGATATATTTCTTGAAAATTTGATGAAACATGGCCTGGTATTTTAAACGACACGTCAATTTATTCAATAAATATGGTATTATTGTGCTTTTCTCTTCCTGAGTAATTTTTGATAAGGCACTTAAAAAATTTTCTTTTGCTTATATAATTATTATCTCCTTCCTTCTGTCTTTGAGTTTATCTTGTTCTTTTTCCAACTTTTAAATTAGGACTCTTTATGAATTCAGTGTTTTGTCCTTTTCAAACCTTTAAGATTGCTGACTTCTGACGTGATGAGGCGTGTACAGTACAGCAGATTGTGTCTAAATGTCTGACGTGTACTGAGTTGTGGCCAGGGCCCAGCGGATGGTCAGGGCCCGTGGCGGTGGGTCCTTGGACTTTGGGGGCAGAATCCTGTGGTGGCTCCTAGACACGCTGGTGGTTCTTCCCTCAAGGACTTGGCCTCTCCCTCCTCTCCTGGGCTCACTCTGGTTGCGTCTTGACCCCATTTTGCTACTGAGACTCCTCTTGGGAGGTCACCATGACCTCTGCATTGCCAGACCCATGACCAGAAACACTGGATGTGGTTGGGACACTTTGTTCTCTCGGCTCTGGTGCGTGGTGCCACCTGCTTTGCCTGGTCCCTTGCTGACTCCTGCTTTCCGTCCCAGGCTGCCGAGCCCCCCCTCCCCCTGGCCTCCCACCGTGGGCTTCTCTTCCGTCTTCTCTCCCTCCTGGGTTATCCCAGCCCATCCTGGGAGTATAGACACCACCTGTGTGCCGATGGCTCCCAGACCGGATCTTCCTCTCTGGCTTCTTCCCGAGACCACGGTCAGGTCTCATTACCACGTCCCATCCCAGCATTTCCTCTGGGAATCGCTAGTGGGAAGCTCACACCCGCCATGATGAAAGGGGGATTCTTGAGTCCCTGAGCTCAGTAAATGGCCACTCCTTTCATGCCATGACACATGTCTGTACCCCCATCAGTTCTGCCTCCTGGGGGTGCATGTGATGTGATCTGAACACCTGTCCCCCTGCCTCAGCCCACCCTCTCAGCCGGTGTCCCGCCAAGACTTCTGCATCCATCCGTGCCAAGGTCCCATGGGACTTCCCATCGCCGGAGAGGAGCCGGAAGGCCAAGCCAGTGCTGGTGCAGCCCCATGAGGCTGGCCCTGCTTGGTCTCCCCACCTGCCCACGCTGCGCCCCTGGTCTTCCTGCTGCTCCTTAAACTTGCGAAGCACATATCTGCCCCAGGACCTTTTCACCTTCTGCTCCTGCTGCCTAAAATGCACATCCTCTGACCCTATGTGGACCCTGCAAGTCAAAGTCACCTGCTCAAGGAAGAGCCCTGGATATCTCTCCACTCAGCACATCTGTTGTGGGTGCTCCTGTCCTTGTCTGGTTTCCTTGTCCCTCCCAGGCCATTGATTTGTTTTTCACTAGATTGTACGCTCACCAGCAGGATGCCAGTGCCACATTGCAGGCACGCTGCGTGTCTGTCCACCTTGACCCCCACTCAGCACATGGGGGTCATCAGCGAATGAATAGCCAGTCGTTTGAAGTCAGTTTTCCTTGCTTACTTGCGACTTCCACAATTTCATGTGTGTCTTTGGTCACCTGTACTCGTGACCCACTGGAAATGGCTTCTCCTGCCGACCTGCCACCCAGAGCTGCTCCTTGGAGGTCAGGTTTGTCCCACTCGTTGGGTGTTTCCAACGCTCCGTTAGTAGGACTCTGAGGAGACTTATTTTATGAGGGTGACCTGGCTAAGCCACAGTACCCAGACAGTTGGTCAGATGCTAGTCCAGAGAGTGAAGGTAGTCTAACAATGTGATTAAGATGTAAGTCAGTAGACGCTGAGTGAGGTAGATTGCCCTCTGTAATGTGGGTGGGCCTCACCCAATCAGTTGAGGGCCTTAAGAGGAAAAACACGGAGGCTTTCTGAGGAAGAGGAGAACCTGTCTATCTATCTATCCACCAGTCTACTTATCTATCACTTATTTATCCACCAGTCTATCCATCCATCTATTATCTATCTATTCACCAGTCTATCTATTATCTATCTATCTACCTACCTACCTACCTATCTGTCAATCATCTATCTATCTATCTATCTATCTATCCACCCACCAGTCTATCCATCCATCCATTATCTATCTATTCACCAGTCTATCTATTATTTATCTATCTACCTACCTACCTATCTGTCAATCATCTATCTATCCACCCACCAGTTTATCTATCCATCCATCTATTATCTATCTATCCACCAGTCTATCTATTATCTATCTATCTACCTACCTACCTATCTGTCAATCATCTATCTATCTATCTATCCACCCACCAGTTTATCTATCCATCCATCTATTATCTATCCACCTACCAGTCTATCATCTATCTATCTATCTATCTATCTATCTATCTATCTATCTATCTATTATCTATCTATTGATCTACTGACTTCGACCTCACACATCTTCTCGTCTCTGAACAACCCTGCCTAATACAGACCCCTTTCCCGCCAGGTGCTCTGGCCACTTCCTCTCCCGGCACCTACCTGATTCTGTTTATGGCATCTTTGTTCTTACAGATAATTAATTTTTTTTTTCTGTAGGCAAATTGATCAAACTTTATTTTTGAAGTTCCTGGCCTGGGTATCATTCTGAGAAAGCACTTACTTACCCCAAGAGGACACACTATTTCCCCATAGCCTCCTTGGTCCAGTGATCGGTTTGCGTCAATGCGGTCCTGTCCCCGCCCTTTTGGTCCCCGATTCCCCTCTGAGGTTCCGACCCAGCCCTGTGTCTTCAGGAATAAACTCAGCAAACGCAGGCTGCCGGGGGTGGGGGTGGGGTGGGGGGGCGGCGGTCAGGAGTGGGCATCGGACCTTGGTTGGGGAACACACCTGGCTTCTGCTCAGGTGCGGGAGGCCTCAGTTCCCAGGCCTGGGAGTCAGGACAGACTCAGACCCGCTCAACAACAAGAGAGAAGGGTCAGTTGTGCCCTCGCCCTGCGCAGGTGCTGGGTGGTGAATTCCACACTGTGGACCAGGCTTGTCAGACCTTGATTTAGGTGTGGGAGGGTGTGTGTCCTGTTTATTACGACTGCTGGAAACAGATGTTTTTGCCCTGAGAGGGTGGCATGCAGGCCGGGTGGGGGCTGGGGAGGGCTGCGGTGACCCAGGGGCGCCGTGGAGCGTGCATGGGAGGACTTGCCCGCTGGCCACAGGCTGAGTTGAGGCCTGTGACCACGGTGCGGGGGGAGGGCCACTCACACAAACCCAGTTTTGTGAAGGGAAACGGGGCGCTGGGTGGCCGCTGAGACTGCCCAAGGGCTTCTGGCAGATGGATTCCCGTGGTCGGGCAGAGACCAACTGAAGTTTACTGGAGATGAAAAGCGGAAGGCGTGTGGGATGGCAGCCCCCAGCTTTTCCTGAGAAAGTGGGGGGGGATGAAGCCGCCCAAGCAGCTTTGAGGTGCTGGCAGGGCAAGTGCTTCAGGCAGGGACCTGGCTGGGTGGTGCCTCTTGGGCACCAGAAAGGTGTGCCCTGCTGACTATGAGCTTCACGCGGGTGTTAGAGGATGTTTTATAAGTGGGTTTCCCGGACAGAATGAAGCTCGAGTACCTACCCCCTGGGCCCAGCTAGGCACCCACGTGTTCAAGGCAACCACGGGCCACGGGCTTTGGGGCCTGGCCTCCCTCCCAGCCTCCCGGGGGCCTGTGCATGGGGCTGCACAGTGCAAATCTAAGGGTAGAGGAACAGCCTGGTGACAGTTGTGACCCCAACAGCCTGGTGACCCCACAGGGAAAGGAGCCTTCTTGGAGAGGGGCAGGGATGGAGGGTGTGGCTTAGGGCGGAAGGTCCAAGTGCTGCCACTTTCGAGGCTCTGAGACTTCCCAGCCCCCAACCAGACTCCCCTCTTCCTTCCCTTCCCTTCCCTTCCCTTCCCTTCCCTTCCCTTCCCTTCCCTTCCCTTCCCTTCCCTTCCATCCTTCCGTGGGTGTGGGCACTGGGCATGTATCATCCCTGCCCTCATAGGGCTTAGAGTGGAGATTGGGAGGCGGGCAGGACCACGGGGACACAAAGACCATGACACACTGTGACGGAGAGGAACAGGTGTGGAGGCCATGAGGTGGTGGTGTTGACAGGCCTGGTAGGTCAGTGGGTTGGGCTGAGCGAGCTTTGATTTCACTTTGGTGTGACGGGAACCCACCAGTGGGTGTGAGCCGTGGCTGCCAGGACAGTCCAGGTGTCAAAAGACCACACTGGTCGTGGGTGGGGAGGGGGCAGTCGGAGGTGGCAGGGCCGCTGGGAGCTCTGGGCGGGAGGTGACGGGCCTGGACCACCACGTTGGCCACATGCAGGCGGTTGGCCAGGCACGGAGGCTGAGGGAGGGCCACGGGTCCACCTGGTCATTGACTGAGGTGGCAGAGTGAGTGGATGTCAGGGGGAAGTGACGTCGAGGAGGCCACCGTGGACGCGTCTGTGCCAGTGGAGGGGAACGGGTGGGGAAGGCAGGCGGGCAGCGGCGATGAGCGAGGGGCATCGCTGTGCTCGCCCGCTCCTGGCACTGGCTGAACGCCTTCTCCCTGTGGGCTCCTTCCTACCTGCTGGCTGGCCCCCCCCCCCCGCTGGGGGCCACCAGGGAGCCACAGCGAGCCCTGTGCTCCTGGGGCAGCTTCCTAGGGAATAGCAGACAGCTGGACGAGTGAGTCACGGAGCGTACCGGGAGGGTGGAGGAGGAGGCTCGAGGGGCAGGGCCGAGGGCTGGGAGTCCCGTGACGGCCACCGGGGCACCACGCAGACTGGGAGGCGACAAGGGGGCGGCGCCAGCGTCTGGAGCAGCCTGACAAAGGGACAGCGTGGGGCGGAGGGACAGCAGGCCAGAGTGGGGCAGGCCCCCCGTGAGGACTCCCAACCTTATTTCTGATTAAATGTGAGGGCTTTTCGGGCTGTGTGGAGCTGAGGTCTCATCTGAGGGCTCGAAACAGGGCTCCCTGGCCCCTGGGCCGGAGTGGGGTCGGTGGGAGGCCCTGTGGATGTGACTTTGGGCCACTGGGCTCAGAGATGGCTCAGCCAAGGTGAGGAGACCAGGGCAGGGATTGGCTTCTTGAGGAGATAGCCCAAGCCAGGGGCAGGGTGGGCACCCTGGGCAGGGATGGGACAGGGATGTGGGGACAGCGGTGTGCTCGTCTCCCGTGGCTGCTGGAGGAGATGACCGCCAGCGTGTCCTCTCACCGTCTCCCAGGAGACTCCAGGTGATGTTTCCCTGCTTCAGGAAGCACCCCCACACACCCTTGGTTCATGACTGTCCACTGGGGCAGCTGGCCTCACACTGGGAACTGCCCGCTTCTCTGTGAAGCCACTGCCCCTGGCAGCAGGCAGGACGTCTTCCCATCTCAGCATCCTGAGCTGACAGCTTCCAGGGACATGTGAGTCGTGTGTGCATGAAGCATGTGTCACATCTATGCTGCAGACGGGTACACATACACCTTGTGCATGTGTGCACATGTGTGCAGTTCTGTGGGCTGTGCATGCGTGCGTGCACATCTGTGCGCCTGCGGTGTGAGCTGCACGCATGCGGTTGGTGTGGAGCAGGGCATCCCAGCCCATCCCCGCCACGAGGACGCCCTCGGCACCCTGGTCCCGTGACCCGAGGCGGATCCCGGTACCGGGACAGGAACAGGAGGCACGTGCAAGGGGCCAGAGCTGTTTATGGGGCCAGCCAGGGGGGCAGGGGGAGGTGCCTGGTCAGGGCCAGCGGGGCAGGCGGGAGGAGGTGCCTGGTCAGGGCCAGCGGGGCAGGCAGGAGGAGGTGCCTGGTCAGGGCCAGAGGCAGGCGGGAGCAGGTGCCTGGTCAGGGCCAGAGGCAGGTGGGAGGAGGTGCCTGGTCAGGGCCAGAGGCAGGCGGGAGGAGGTGCCTGGTCAGGGCCAGAGGCAGGTGGGAGGAGGTGCCTGGTCAGGGCCAGCGGGGCAGGCGGGAGGAGGTGCCTGGTCAGGGCCAGAGGCAGGCGGGAGGAGGTGCCTGGTCAGGGCCAGCGGGGCAGGCGGGAGGAGGTGCCTGGTCAGGGCCAGAGGCAGGCGGGAGGAGGTGCCTGGTCAGGGCCAGAGGCAGGTGGGAGGAGGTGCCTGGGTCAGGGCCAGAGGCAGGCGGGAGGAGGTGCCTGGGTCAGGGCCAGAGGCAGGCGGGAGGAGGTGCCTGGGTCAGGGCCAGAGGCAGGCGGGAGGAGGTGCCTGGGTCAGGGCCAGAGGCAGGCGGGAGCAGGTGCCTGGTCAGGGCCAGAGGCAGGCGGGAGGAGGTGCCTGGTCAGGGCCAGGCTCTGTGGGGCAGGCGGGAGGAGGTGCCTGGTCAGGGCCAGCAGGGCAGGCAGGAGGAGGTGCCTGGTCAGGGCCAGAGGCAGGCGGGAGCAGGTGCCTGGTCAGGGCCAGAGGCAGGCGGGAGGAGGTGCCTGGTCAGGGCCAGGCTCTGTGGGGCAGGCGGGAGGAGGCGCCTGGTCAGGGCCAGCGGGGCAGGCGGGAGGAGGTGCCTGGTCAGGGCCAGAGGCAGGCGGGAGGAGGTGCCTGGTCAGGGCCAGAGGCAGGCGGGAGGAGGTGCCTGGTCAGGGCCAGAGGCAGGCGGGAGGAGGTGCCTGGTCAGGGCCAGAGGCAGGCGGGAGGAGGTGCCTGGTCAGGGCCAGGCTCTGTGGGGCAGGCGGGAGGAGGTGCCTGGTCAGGGCCAGGCTCTGTGGGGCCAGGTGGGTGGCAGCGTTCCGTCCAGGTGCAGAGAGGGTGGGCCCCTGCCCTCTGGCGGCACACGGCTGGGAGCCGAGCTTGGCTTTTCTATGGTGAGGGTGTCTGCTCTCGGGGTCACTCACCTGAGCGGGACCGTGGGGGCCAGGGGGTGCTGATAGCTAGAGGGGTGCAGATCAGGGGATGTCAGGAGCAGGGGATGGGACACAGTTCAGCTGGGGCCTTGCTTATCCGCTGGATGACAAACTCAGGTCCCATGTGTCTAGCGAGTCAGGGACCCTTCCTTCCATTCCTGTGTGAATGGCCACTCAGTGTCTGTCCTCAGGAGGGCCGCACGGGAGAAGATGGCGGCCATCCCTTCTTCTCCAAGGGCTGTGAGGGCCCCGGGCGGCCCCTCGTGCTGTGCTGGTGCCCACAGCCCACTCCCTTCCCGCACGGTTTTTCCAGTTCAGCTCCATCCCTGGTTGGCTCCAGCGTGTCCCCTGGACGGGCATCTTGTCCCCACAGGCCGACAGGGCTGGGTTTCTGCCCTTGACCTTGATGAAGGTCGCAAAGCCGCTGTAGAGCACGGTGATGAGGAAGAGGCCATGAATGTGGGCCACAGGTGGCCGGTGTCATCCAGGTTGCTGTAGTTATCACAGTTCTCGTCCACGCTCTGGGGGACGCAGGGCGCTGCGGCCGGATCTGGGGAGGAAGTGGCACCGGGTGAGGGAGTCAGTCCTGTGGCCACCCCAGCACAGATGGGCAGCTGAATGCAGGGCGATGGCTCTCCCCTTTGAGTGCCCGCCCTGTCGCCCAGCAGACAGGCATCTGCGGCCTGCCTCCTCTGTGTCAGGCCGGTGCCCATGGCTGGCTCAGCAGAACCAGGCAGGTCACCACATAGGGCAAGTGACCAGCACTAAACACCGACACACATCGTATTTCCCCATGTACAAGACGCTCTCATGTATGAGACGCACCTTAATTTGAGGGCTTGAAATTTAAAAAAGAACAACATGTATTACATAAAGTTATTCAACTCAAGTTTATTTTATTTTATTTTTTGTATTTTTCTGAAGTGAGAAACAGGAAGGCAGACAGACTCCTGCATGCACCCGACTGGGATCCCCCTGGCATGCCCACCAGGGGTGATGCTCTGCACATCTGGGGCATTGCTCTGTTGCAACCAGAGCCATTCTAGCACCTGAGGCAGAGGCCATGGAGCCATCCTCAGCGCCTGGGCCAACTTTGCTCCAGTGGAGCCTTGGCTGCGGGAGGGGAAGAGAGAGACAGAGAGAAAGGAGAGGGGGAAGGGTGGAGAAGCAGATGGGCGCTTCTCCCGTGTACCCTGGCCGGGAATCAAACCCAGGACTTCCACATGCCAGGCCGATGTTTTTACCACTGATCCAACCAGCCAAAGCCTTGAACTCAAGTTTTATTCATCATAAAATTCATATAACTCCTCATCACTGTCAAAACTCCCATCCGTTAGCTTGTCCTCATCTGTGTCTGATGATGAATCACTGTCTCATATATTGCCTCGTCCTCAGTTCCATCTATGGCATTTGAAATGCCACACTTCTATAAGCACTGTATAAGATGCACCCAGTTTTTAGACCCCAAATATTTTGAAAGAAGGTGTTTCTTATACGTGGGGAACTACGGTAAGTCACTACACCCAGGGATAAGGAGGGTAAGGGAACTGGTGGCACTGAAGCTTATGTAGACAGCAAGGGGACCGGCCTGGGCAGGCTGGCCTGTGAAGCCTTCCTTAGAAGTGGCAGCTGTTGAGGAGGTGTGGGAGATGAGCTGGTGCCAACCAGGCAAAGAGAGGAGGGAACAGCATTCTAAACAGAAGGAACAGCATGCACGGATGCCCTGTATTGGGAGATAGTCTGGCCCCAGGAAGACAGAGGGGGCCCTGTGTGGCCGGTGTAGAAAGCTCGAGTATGTGGTGGGACGGGAAGCCACAGCCGGGTGGGGTGCAGGCTGATGAGCAACAGGGAGCCGTGGAAGTGCTGTGAGGGCACGCCGGCCAGGTCGGATTAGCACCACCATCCCGCTGGATGGAGTGGGTGGGGGTGGGAGCTGGTCGAGGCCCAGGGAAGCACACTTCTGTGGAAGGTGCGTCCTAGCCCTTGGCTGGAGAGCTTGGGGGGTAGAGGGGGGTACAGGCAGGAGGCGAACCTGGGAGCCTGCACACGGTGCAGGACCCTGGGTTGGCTGGAGTGGCTGGGGGTGGTGCGAGGCATGGGAGGTTTGCAGGGAGCCGATTACGTGCCGAGGCTTTGCTTGGCCTGTCTCCTCTAACAACAGAAAGTTGGTACAACTTGGCTTCTGTTCATTTTATTCTTACAGTAGTTAATTCCTATTGTATGCTCTTAACACAGCGGTTCTCGCTGAACTGGAAATTTACAAAAGGCCACGGTCCCTTGCCACAGATACTGAGAGACACGTGGGACCCAGGCGTGGAGTCTGGGGCGTGATGACTGGATCCCTCACGACCAGCCTGGGGGTCAGGGCCATCTTCTCCACCCTGGGGAGTTTGTGGGGCTGTGGAGGTGGAGCACAAGTTGGCTAGTGAGGAGCTGGGCGGCTTGGGTGGTGTCCTGCTCCCTGCCCGGCCCAGCGTGTCCACCCCTGTCCTGCTGGGGCTGTGCAGGTGAGGATGGGGCAGAGTCTGAGTGCTGTGCCCAGCAAGGCGGCCTGGCAGGAGGTCTCAGAGGGGAGGGTGAGCCCTGGACCCACGGTGAGTTCTCACCCTGTGGGTCCCTTCCCCTCCGCAGCCAGCATGCGGTCAAGCCCCTACTTCTGGCTGCACTTGGCTGCTGACGAGCTGACTGTGGTCTGGGGTGGGTCCTGGGGCCTTTGGGACTTGGATGTCCCTGCAGGGGGGGGGATGGCTGTCTGTGGTGACCACCTGCATGTCCACTCCACAGGAGGCCCCTGTTCTGTGCCCAGTGACGGGGCATGTCTTCAAAGCAGGCATAGGGTTGCTTGCTCCTCGGAGCTTGGCAGGGTGACCCCCACCCTCCTGGACCAGCACTCGGTGTGGGGACACGAGGACAGGGTGGGACAGACAGGTGGCAGGACACCCAAAGCCCTGAGTGTGGGGACAGCCAGTGCACACTCCAGACACCGAGCTGGCGGGCTGGGGCTGTCCGTGAGAAAGGCACAAAACCCCAGCCTCAGCCGCAGTTGCCCGTCACTGCCCCCTCCCCGGCCCTGAGCCCGGGGCGATGTGGACGGAAGGCCCTGCCCATACCTGTGGGCAACTCACTGCCAGGCTCCGGGCTCCAGCTGGTGTTGAACAGCTTCCCTGAGGCCGTGTGCCTGACCTCGCAGGTGTAGGCGGCCGGCTGGGGCCGGGGGGGGGGGGCAGCCGGCACCCGCAGGACGCTCCAGGTGCTGAACGTGAGGTTCCCAGGTTGGGCCGCGGGGGCCGCGGTGGTATACCGCGACGGGTCCACACGGCGCTGGTCCTCCCGCCAGGTGAGCAGGAGCTCAGGAGGCGAGAAGCCGGACGCCTCGCACAGGAGCCAGAGGGCCGCCCCGGCAGAGGTTGCTGTGCCCGGCGTGGTCAGGGCCCGGAGGGCAAGGCTGCTGGGCGCCGTGGCAGCAGTGGGCGGAAGCCTGGTCGTGTTCAGGCTGCTGGAAGCCGTTGGAGACTTTGCATCCTTGAGGGCGGTGGTGATGGCCGGAGGGGCTGCTGAGAGGGTGTGAGGGGGAGACTGAGGTCCGAGGAAGGTGTCCACTGGGCTTCCCTGCTTCTCGGCTTCCGGCTGGGTGCGGTCAGGGGTGGGTGCTGTGTGGAGAGGGGGCAGGTGAGGCAGGGCCTCCTCCTGGTCCACCGTGGTCTGGGCTGTGTCCTCCCCGTGCCCCAAGCTTGTGAGGGTGCAGCTCTGTCTTCCCACGTTCTGAGGTCCCAAGACCCACCCGTGCCTGCATGGTCCCTTTGTCAGTGTTCCCTGAGTGTGTGCCTTCTGGTTCTGGTGGGACTCTGTCCGCTTGGCGCTTGTGACTGTCTGCTAAGTGCTCAAGGACCATCCAATCTACGGTGTAGGGTGTGAGTGACCAACAAGTTATCGGGCCACAGATTTGCAGCAGACCAGGGGCGGGTGGCACCCTTGCTGTAAAGGGACGCATAATAAACGTGTCCCCATCCATCTGAAGCTGGAGAGACCATTCCCAGGGCACCTCTGGACACGCACAGCCAGAGCAGACTCCAGCCCCGGGGCAATGTCTGGACGTCTGGCCATCCGCAGTAGGCCAGCGTTCCCTGTGTGTCCAGCCCATCTCCGCCATGCTGGCTGCCTGTTCCGAGCAGTGAGGAGAGGACCCTCTTCTTGTGTGGCAGACACTGGGTCCACCACCATCACCGATAACCTTGTGGGTGGTTCTGTGAGTGTCAGGGGTTCGGGTGCTGCACTCCTGGTTGCCTTGGCAACATGTCCCCACAAGAGCCCCGGGATGAGCTCCTGTCTCAGCCAGGCCCACAGGGTGGGAGTCTTGGTTCTGCCCCGTGGGCCCTTTCTCGTCCACTGTACTGCCTGTGTTGTGACCTGGGTAGGCCGCCGGCACATGAGACACCTGGTGGCTCCCAGCGCAGGGCCTGGCATGCTGTAGGTCCATGATGGCGAACCATTTTTATAAAAAACGCCCACTTTTGCAGTGCGAGTCAACCTGGTCCCTCCTGCCCACTAGTGGGCATTCTAGCTTTCATGGTGGGCAGGTAACGGAGCAACCAAACGGCACTGCGATTGGCCCACCATGAAAGCTGAAATGCCCACTAGTGGGCGGGAGGGGCCAGGTTGACCAGCACTGCAAAAGTGGGCATTTTTTTATAAAAAGGTTTGCCATCACGACTGTAGGTGCTCAGTAGCCATAAGTTCAGGGCCCCACCCTTCCTGACCAGGGTGTGACTTAAAGACTTCTAGGAGCAGTCATGAAGGGCTGCCTGAAGGAGGCAGCCTGAGACACGGGCAGGTGGTCGTAGGCCGGCATGGGGGTTTCTCACCTGGGTTCGTGGTCGTGGTGCGGGCTGGGGTGGGGTCCTTTGGTAGGGCTGGCACGTGGGTTGTGAAAGGCGCCTGAGTGTCCCAAGAGGCTGAAATCAGAGGAGCAGTGAATAGCCCAAGTCAGACGGCGCTGTGGACGCCGGTGGGAGGGGCTGCCAGCAGACGGGAAGACGTGGGCAGGGTGGAGGGTGGGCTGGGCTAGGGTACCTTTACGCTCATCCATTGCCCCCTTGCACTCCGGGGACAGAGGCCTGAGGGACCCGATTTAAATGCTGACAATGGGACAGCCAAGGGCCGGGAGGGGTAGGGAGCTGCTCGGAAGGTCCGCTGGGCACCCGGTCAGGGCCCAGGTCCCTGCTTCAGGATAGTGTCAGGCCCTGGGTGGAAGGTGCCAGGACGTGCTGGAGGCCACCCACCTGGCCACTGGAAGGTCTTGGATTCCTTGTCGGAGCTGCAGCTGGTTGGGCCGGGCTTCCAGCTGACGACCCGGGTGGAGAAGCAGGTGAAGCTTTGATCCTTCTCGATGAGCACGGACAGATGCCTGGGATCTTCCCGCACCCACGAGGGCCAGTTGACCCTGTTGAACCCTGTCACCATGTGGGTCAGCACCACGTTGTTGCCTTCTTGGGGGGGCTGTGCAGTTTGAGATCAAGGGGTGCACGACCAGATCTGGAAGACAGACAGAGCGGGGACTCAGGCTGGGAGCTCCTGAAGGCACAGAGCGGTGGGTAACGGAGAGGCCCTGGTCCTGAGGGCCTGGGGGCAGCCCTGCAGGGGAGGCCTGGGCAAACCCCTGTCCTACCCCTGGGACCCCTGAACTCCCAGCTCTGTGCATGTCCTGTCTTACCCCCTCCCCTGGAGCCGCTGAGGGGCAGAGGGACACCTCAGTTCAGGGTGCGCCCTGGGCACTGGGCCTGGAGCCTCAGTTGTCCAGCAGTGGAGGCAGGGCACGGCTGGACTTGCTTGTGGGTCACCGAGCAGCAGCAGGATCGGACCCTCCGGTCCCTGACTCCAGCTCCCAGAGACTCTGCTGCTCGGGGACCAGCCTGTAGGGGACCAGCCTGTAGGGGACCAGCCTGTAGGGGACCAGCCTGTAGGTGGCCTTAGCCTCAGAGAGGGAGTTCAGCATAGTCCTGGGGTAGGACGGGGCGATGGCTCCCTCAGCCAACGTCTAGACAGGTGACGGACACCCTGTAGCACTCCGGGCCTGCACGTGGTAGGATTGTCACTCACAGGCACTGGGCACTGGTTCTGGCAGGTCCTAGCACGGCCAGAGCCCTAACGGGCTGGCTGACAGCTCCCTCGTCCCTTCTGTGCAGTCCTGAGTGACCAAGATGGCCGAGCCAACGTGGGGTTCCTGTCTGGGTCCCCCAGGGCTCATTGCTGTATCTTAGTCTCTCCTGGGCGCCTTCCCCGGGCTCTCACCGCCTCCCATGTCCCCCAGCCACCACGCTGCCTGTCACTGCTGGGACAGGGCCACGTGTCCCTCTGACTGAGCCGGCACACAGTCTGTCTGGCTGGGTGGGTGGTGCTGTTCCCTCTCCGTGGGTCCCCTGGTGGGAGAGTTCGTCTCCCTGCTCTTTCGAGCATTCGGCAACTCTGCCCCATCTTTTCCTGGGCTTTCGCGCACGAGAGAGCTATCCCCCTTCCCTGTAAGGGGAGTGAGGTCCTGCTGGAGTCAGGTGGGCCCAAATCCCACAGGACTGTGTCCTCACAGGAGGGGGCCGTGGACACAGAAACACGCACAAGAAGAGGCCACGTGAAGAGGAGGCTCTACCAGCCGAGGGTGCCAGCAGGACGTGGAGCAGGATGGAGGCCCTGGCTGTTCCCCTCACAGCCTTGGGGCATGCCCCTGTGACCTCCAGGACCCGGACGGTGAATTTCTGTTGTTTAAGCTGCCGGCTCTGTGGGAGTTGGGTAGAGTCGCCTGCCCATAGAAAACAAGTGCAGACTTTGGTACCAGAAGTGCGGCGTGATGCCACCCACACCTGCGTGGCTCCTGCGTGGATGTGGCTTTAGGACCGGGTTAGAAAAACCCAAACTGGCCCAAGGAGGTCGGTGGGTAGAAACGGGGGCGTCAAAGGTGATTCTGTGCAGGACCCCGGGGAAGGAAGAAGGGCTTAGGGAGACCTGTTCCAGCTAGAAAACACGCCCATGGTCACGCACGGGGGATGTTCAAGGTTGCCCGCATCGAGGCCTCGGCCGGGAGTGGGGACCTGCGCCCTGGAGTCTGGAGGAGGTGGGAGACCCTTGCTGGAAAGTGGCCGTGGCCGTGGCTGCATTCTGTCCCACCGTTTTGTGCAAAGTGGGGCTCCTGGGCAACCTGCTGGAGGTGTGGCCCCATTGAGACGGGCGGAGAGAGAGGAGGGACGAGGACGGGCAGGCCTAGGGGGTTCTCCGCCTGTTCAGAGAGCATGCTCCGGGAACAGGGCCGAGGTGTGGCTCAGGGGCCGTGCCCGTGACTCCTGCACGGACGGCTTGGTACCGGCCAGGAAAAGCATGTGGTGGTGGTGGTCCAGGGCCCACAGGCTTTGGCGAGCCCTACGGGAGCAGGAGCGGGAGCTGGGGTGGGAGCAGGTGAGGGTGAGGGAGAGGGAGCGCGGGAGTGGGGGCGGGAGCGGGGGAGGGAGAGGGAGTGGGAGTGGGGGCGGGAGCAGGTGAGGGTGAGGGAGAGGGAGCGGGAGTGGGGGCGGGAGCAGGTGAGGGTGAGGGAGAGGGAGCGGGAGTGGGGGCGGGAGCGGGGGAGGGAGAGGGAGCGGGAGCGGGGGAGGGAGCGGGGGAGGGAGAGGAAGCAGGAGCAGGCCTGCCTGGTCTGAAGACCCACAAGATGAAGTGGAAGAAGATTGGCTTGGAGGCAGAGCCACAGGGGCTGCGGCCATGTGCACAAAGGGGGAGGGGAGGCGGGGCACCCCTGCCACCAGAGCCCTGAGGGCCCAGGCTGCTGCTTGGAGGAGGCTGCCACACAGGCCCCGAAGACAGAGCACGGAGCCGAGGGGTGTTCTGGGGCCTCTACATCTCACAGGGTTTGCCCTGCAGGCTCGGAATTGCTGGGTGCCATGGCCTCCCTTCCCTCTCTCCTTCCCTCTCTCCCTTCCTCCTCTCCCTCCCTACCTTCCTCCAGTCTGGATCCTGCCTCTGGAGTGGGAATGCGGGCCCTGTGGCTGTCCCGCCAGGGGGTCCCCTGTCCGGTTTCGCAGTCCACTACGTGGGGGAACAGTCAGGCCCCAGGACCAGTCACACTGGTGGCTCCCCCGCACCTGATTTAGACGAGATTTGGGCTCAGAGTTGACGCTGGCATGGGTAAAGCCCTGCGGGGTGTTGGGATGGAGTATATTTTTTGCCTGTGAGAAGAATGTGAGTTTTGGGGGGGGGGAGACGGTGGACAGGTATGGCTTGAGTCGTGTCCCCTCAGTTTGTGCATTGGTATGCCATCCTCTTAGCCCCGCAGGACGTGACCTTATTAGGATGACTGAGGATGTGATGAGTGAGGGGAACTCTGATCCAACGTGACTGTGACGTTATGAGAAGGGGAATTGGGGGACAGACAGACCCACACAGGCGAGGCCACGTGCCCGGGGAGGCAGAGGGAGGGTGAGCTGAGGAACGCCGAGACGGCAGGAAAGGACCGTGGCACCTACCCGCCCTGGTGGCGGGGGCAGCCTGCCCCGCCTTGCTCCTATTCCTGACCCCAAGAGAATACATTTCTGTGGTTTAATCTGCTCGGTCTGTGGTTCTCTGTCACGACACCCTCGGACACTCTCACGGGTGCTGTCCCAAGCGGCCGGCTCACACCTGCTTCAGAGCCCCCAGCCGGGCTGTGTGAACCTCGTTCTCCCGGCTCCAGTGGCCCCCACATTCCCTGCCCCAGCCTGTGAGCTTGGGCCAGGATAGAACCCACTTCACCAGCCAAGCTGGGGCCTGGAAGCTGTCCACTCACAGGCCACGGCAGGGGGATGGATTTCCCTTGGGACCCACATCCTGTACCAGTTCTGTCTTGGGACAGTCACCCTTCAGGGCCAGACCAACACTCAGGCCCCGGACACCCTGTGGTAGTCAGCCGGTGGAGCTCCAGGGCCCCTCTGCATTGGAATTGCCACCTCCCCAGACCCTGGCCCTGCTGGGTCCTCTCTGCCTCCCCCCAAGCTGCCTCTGCCCAGACCCCCGCTACCATAACTGGTCTGGACTCTGCCTGGCCCCTGGGCGCCCCCAGTCCTGTGAGCCCCTGACATACGTCCCCACGTCCCTTTCGCGTGGCTCCCACCTCCAGACGCCCCATGCCCTGCCATTGCTCCCGGGCCCGGCCGCTGCCTGCCCTCCTTCTAGTGACACGGTGGAGGGAGCCTGTTCTTGCTCGCCTGCCTCCCTGTCACGCACTGCCAGACCGCTCCCTGGTCACAGTCTGCCCCTGGATCCTGCCCACACACCCCACTCCTGCTGCTAGGTACGGGACAAGGCCTCGAAGTGGCCGAGCTTGCCAGGAACGGCGGCGAACAAAGACCGTGGGTCTTGCCGGTGTCCCGGGCAGTGGGCCCTGCTGACCACGTTGGAGGCCCCGAGCCTAGCTCCTCTTGGGCCACGTTCTGGGGAGACCAGGCCGGGAACCACCGTACGCGCTACCGTCCTTCACAGGGGCACCACCACCTCTGCCCAGACTTGTGCAGAGGGAGGGGTCCTGCCTTTCCCACACGCTCGTGGGAATCAGGATCACCCAAGGAGGCTCGCACGACACAACAGGTGTGGCTTTGGGGGGAAAAAAGCAAAAACAACGAAAACAAACCTCCATGAGGAAGCAGCTTCACAGAGAAAATGTACATGTTTATTTGAAAAAAATAAGCGCACACATTGCAAAGTGGGGCCGGGCAGAGCCCGGGGCTGTGGGGGCTCCGCGTCCCTGCCCGTGCCCAGAGAAGCCGCTTCTTAGCGCTGGAAGTTGAGGGCGGCGCAGGGAAGACACGAAGACGAGTAGACCTGCCCTGGCCCAGGCTCCGCCCCCTGGGCGCCCTGTTCGGTTCGCCTCCTTGGTGTCCACGCTCCTGTCCGGAGGGGTCACTTCACCTGCGGGGGCGGGGGGATAGAGACAGCGTGAGGCGCTCCGCCCGGCTGGGGCGGGGGCCCCTGCTCTGCCGCCCTGTCCGCCCACCCAGCCTGCTGACCTTGAACAGGGTGACGGTGGTGCTGTAGAACAGGCTGAGGAGGAAGAGGACGATGAAGGTGGAGGCCATGGTGTTGAGGTTCTCGAAGCTCTCTTCCTCGGCGCTCACCTCCCCCTCTGCAAGGGAAACAACACGGGGCTCAGGCTTTGCCCATTCTCAAAGCACTCCCCCCCCCATTCCACCCCCAGTCTGTCCATTCTCCAGCTGCCTCAGCCCCTGGCTGTGCTGCTCCCCAAGGAGGAGGGTTGGGCTGGGCAGGAGGGGGCGGTGGGCAGAAGCAGAGGGCAAGAGGGAGGAATGTGCAGGGTGCAGACGTTATCTCAGGGGTTGGGGGAGGGTTGAGCCTGGTGTGAGCTAGGCCCCCCCGGCTAGGCCCCGGCTAGCCCAGTGGGGGACCAGGCAAAGGCACCTGACTCGAGAGCCCTGGGGTTCGGGGATGGTGACAGAGCAGCTCACAGACAAGGGATGGGAGAAGCAGGACTCTGCCAGGGGGAGGGGTAGTGGGACAGCCAGGGCCAGGGCCACCTGGGGCGGAGAGGCTGGGAGCAGGGTCTTCTGCCACCTTCAGTTGGGGGTAGCAGGGGGGGTGGGTAGATGTCTGGGCCAGGGGGGACTCCCTCCTTGTTTCCTCAGAGGGACTCTCGCTCTCTCTCCTTCT
This sequence comes from Saccopteryx leptura, assembly GCF_036850995.1. Classification (NCBI taxonomy): domain Eukaryota; kingdom Metazoa; phylum Chordata; class Mammalia; order Chiroptera; family Emballonuridae; genus Saccopteryx; species Saccopteryx leptura. Next base: position 909,705 of record NC_089508.1, on the reverse strand, counting down.
CGGACTGGAGGGCACTTGTGAGAGGCTGCGTAGGGCTCTGGCTGGCTTGTCTGCCCTGCTAGAATTCATGGTTCTGGACCCAAGGGTCAGGCAGACCCCTGAAGCTCTGCAGGGAGTGATTTTCGTATGGACAGGCTGACACACAGAGTGGGGCCTGGAGCCCCCAACACAGACGGGCTTTTGAAGGCATCTGAAGCCCAGGTCTCCAAAGGTCCAAGAACATAGGGTGTCTAAAAAGTGGCCCAAAGGGAGCACTGCCATTTGCTGGGAGTGGAGACCCACTCAGGCTCTGGTGTCCCTCACTTTTTGCTACAGATGATCTCTCTTCCCATTGCTGCTTGGGCCAGAGCCCACCGGATCAGCCTTCCTGCCCCCAGGCCACGCCTAGCTATTTCTGTTCACAGATCAGTGCGGGTGCTACTGTTTTCATCAACAGCCTGGACAGGGCTGGGGTGTCCCTGAGGAGCTGCAGCCGGCCAGCTCAGGAGGCTCTCTGAGCCCTTTGCCCTGGGCCTAGGATGGTGGCCCTGGTCAGACACCTGGCTGGGCTAGCCCATGGATGCACTTTCAAGCTGAGAGAGGGGCCTAGGATGGTGGCCCTGGTCAGACACCTGGCTGGGCTAGCCCATGGATGCACTTCCAAGCTGAGAGAGGGGCCTAGGATGGTGGCCCTGGTCAGACACCTGGCTGGGCTAGCCCATGGGTGCACTTTCAAGCTGAGAGAGGGGCCTAGGATGGTGGCCCTGGTCAGACACCTGGCTGGGCTAGCCCATGGATGCACTTCCAAGCTGAGAGAGGGGCCTAGGATGGTGGCCCTGGTCAGACACCTGGCTGGGCTAGCCCATGGATGCACTTTCAAGCTGAGAGAGGGGCCTAGGATGGTGGCCCTGGTCAGACACCTGGCTGGGCTAGCCCATGGATGCACTTTCAAGCTGAGAGAGGGGCCTAGGATGGTGGCCCTGGTCAGACACCTGGCTGGGCTAGCCCATGGATGCACTTTCAAGCTGAGAGAGGGGCCTAGGATGGTGGCCCTGGTCAGACACCTGGCTGGGCTAGCCCATGGGTGCACTTTCAAGCTGAGAGAGGGGACAAGCAGGCCTTGTGCAGGAAGCCTTTCAGCAAGTGCAGTGCAGAGAGGCAGGCGGGTGTGCAAAGGAACCAAGTGACCAGGGCACCCGGGGTGGGCATCTGTGTGCATTAATGTGTCTCTGTGCACAAGTGCATGCATGTGTACCGGCATGGGCATGTGCCCGAGTGTGCAAGCATCTGTGTGTGCATGTGTCTGTGTACAGATGTGGTTTATGACCTTTAGAGTATGGGAGTGCCCATGTGTGTTTGTGACTGTGTATGTATATGTATATAAGCGTGCATGTATCCATGAGCCTGTGCGCATGTGTGCATGTCTCTGTGCATGTGTCCATGCCTTTGCACGCATGTGTGCACATGTATATGTATCTGTGTGCCCATGTCCACTGCATGTGTATTTTTGCATCCATGTGCATTTGCGCCTCTGCGTGTACACATCCATACACGTGCATTTGTTTGTGTACATGCATGTATGAATCCCTACGTGTACGTATCTGTGCGTGTGGGCATGGGTGTATGAGTGTGCATGTAACTGTGTCTGTTAATGTGTATATGAGTGTGCCTGTATTTTTGTGTTTGTATGTGTGTCCATATCTTTGCAGGTGTATGCAAATGTCTATATGTCCTTTCCACTGCATGTGTCTGTGTCCGTGTGCATGTGTGTGCCTCTGTGTGCACATGTCTGTGTCTGTGCATGTGCCTGTGTATATGTATGCACCTCTGTGGGCATACTGTATGCATGTGTGCATGCATGTGCATTGCACATGCCTGTGTATGAGTGCATGTGTGTATGAGTATGTTTCTGTAGATCTGTGTCCAGAGCTTTGCATGTGTCTGCACATGTGCATGTGTTTGTATGCCCATGTCCACTGCATGTGTCTGTGTGCATGTCCATTTGTGTACATGTTTGTCTATGTGTGCTTTTTTGTGTCCATATCTTTGCACTTGTCTTGTGTATGCACATATATGTCTGTGTGTGCATGCCTGTGCATATCTGTGATGTTTGCATGTGCACATACACACAAGTGCCTCTGCACGTACACACCTGTGGAAGTGTGCATGTTTCTGTGCCCGTGCCCACTTCATGTGTGTGTCGTGTGTCCATATCTGTGCACATGCTTGTGTGCATGCATGCATGTGTCTCTCTGTGTGTGCATGTGTGTTGCACAGCCATGTCCCCATGTGCCCATAGCAGCAGCAGAGGAGCAGTGAGCATTGGCTGTGCTAGCTGTGAGCACTCTGTAAGGGCTCAGGGCTTCCAGTAGCAGGTGGGAGGCCAGTGGGGGAGACAGGGTGGGGGCAGCACAGCCATGACCCCAGAAGGCAAGAGCATTGCTCACTCAGGACCAGTATCTTTTGAATGGATCTTTTTATTTCTAATTTTTATAGAATGCAACATCCCACCTCTGTGACACAGTCAGTTTGCATGCATGCACACACACAGCGACAGGTCAGCCGGAGGCTCTGGACACCACTCTGGAGGGGCAGCCTGAGGGTCACTGGCAGGTGCCGGCCAGGTCAGACATGACCAGGGACACGTTGTACAGGGTGGGTTTACCGGTGGACTTGTCCACGGTCCTCTCGGTCACCAAGTGGGGCAGGGCCTCGTGGCCTACGACGCAGGTGTAAGTCTCTCCAGCACTCCAGTCCTCCTCGCTCACGGTCAGAATGCTGTAGGCGAAGTACGTGCCGGGGGCCTGGGGCTCCGGCATCGGGGCGCTGGTCACGTACGCGTCGGCGGACATCAGCTGCCCTCTCTGCATCCACTGCACCAGCAGGTCTGCGGGCGAGAAGCCCTTCACCAGGCAGGTGACCGAGGCCGACTCCCGCAGGCTCAGCTGCTCCCGGGTCGGCGGCAGGACGTACACAGAGGGCATGTGCTTGACGACTTCTGCAGGAGGAGAGGCAGCGGTGAGCTCAGGTGGGGGGGGTGGGACCAGAGGGGCGCCCCTGGCCCTGCCCGTGGCATCTCCAGAGCGGGGAGACCACAGGAGGGCCTGGGCGCCGCGGGAGGAGCGGGGCGGGGCCTACCCTTGGGCCTGGAGATGGTCTGCTTCAGCGGCGAGGGCAGGTCCGTGTGGGTCACTGTGCACGTGAACTTCTCGCCCTTCTCCCAGTCCTCCACGCAGACGCTGGTCACCCCCGTGGCGCTGAAGGTGCCGTTGGGGTGGCTCTCGGAGATGATGCTGTGGGTCTTCAGGTACTCGCCGTTCTGGCGGCTCCAGGAGATGCTCAGGCTGTCGTAGGTGGCCAGGTTTGTGACCACGCAGGTCAGCTTGGCCATCTTGGTGAGAAAGATGTCAGCGAACGAGGGGGGGATGGTGAAGATCTGGACGTTGGTGGACGGACCTGGGGCAGGAAAAGCGGGTCTGAGTGACTGGCTGGGTGTGAAACCAGGCAGAGGTGTAGACTCGGCCGAGCCTCTCTGGAGCCCTGGGGTTCTGCTGGAGAGGATGCTGGGGCCCCAGCTGGACAAGCGGCCTCGAACCGCCTGCCCTGCATGGCCCTCTCCCCGCCCTTGGCCTCTCCGGGAAGCCAAGGCTCGGGAGCAGCTGGCCTCATTGGCGGGGGGCAGGGTCTGCCGACCTGCGGGCACACCTAACTGTTGGGGGGCTCCTCACCCCCGAGGACAAGACCGCTCACCGGGGTTACACAGGGACGACACGTTCTTCTCGACGGTCACCCCGTTGTGCAGCACTTGGCAGGTGTACGTGTGCTGGCTGAGCCAGTCGCTCTCGGTGATGCTCAGCATGCTGGTGACGCTGTAGGTCGCGGGCTTGGAGCCCTGCTCCAGCTCTGTCTCGCCCGTGGTGAAGCCGGACTGCAGCTGCTTTCCCTCCCGCAGCCAGGACAGCGAGATCTTCTTGGGCTTGAAGCCCGTGGCCTGGCAGATGAGCTTGGACGTGCGGGGGTTGGTGTTGGAGAAGGCGTCCCGGGGCGGGATGAAGACGGTCACTTTGGGGGGCAGTGGTTCCCTGGACCCTGTGGTGAGAGGACACATGTCCATCAGCCTGGCCTGGCCCAGGCCCTACCTTACCTGCCTGGTGGATGGGGAGGAGGCCCCGTCTCACCTGGGAGAGGCACATTCAGATCTTTGTTGCCATTGGAGTGTTTGACGCTGCACCTCACGAACTCGTCGGTGCCCTGGAGGACGTCGGCGGAGGGCAGGAACAGCTGGGAGCTGGCCGCGTACTTCCCATCCCTCAGGACCGGCGGGAAGGCCTTGACGGCCTGGCTGCCGACGGCGCTGGTGTTCTTATAGGTCCAGGAGAAGGTGACGGGGACGGGCAGGAAATCCTTGGCCAGACAGCCCATGGCCACCAGGCTCTCATCGGGCTGGAAGCCCTCACAGGTGACGAGGGGGAAGAGGTTTGGGGCAGAAGGGCTCGCTGAGGATCCGAGAGGCACAAAAGAGAAAAGGGGATGAGAAGGTGATTTTCTGTATCTTGCCAGTGAAAGGGTCACAGGCCCGACTGCTCGGCGGCTGCCCCTGTAGGGCAGAGTCCACCACAGGCCTGCAAGGCCTCACCGCCTGTGTGGCGGGTGGCGGTGTGGAGAGGCCAGTGTCCAGGCTGTGAGGTGTGGGGACCACTGCAGCCCTCCCGGCCTCAGGAGCCAGCTCTGAGTGTGGCACGGAGAGGGCTTGGTGTTGGACCTTTCAGGCCTGGCCCTTCCTCTTCGGGCAGTGCTGTCCTGAACTCAGGACCACGTCCACCCTGGCTCCTGGCTCAGGATGGCCTGGCCCAGGCCAGCTCTGTCTTCCCTGTGGACATCAGAGCTGGCACACTCAGGCCAGCAGTGAGAGCCCAGCAGGCTGCCAGTGAGCACAGGAGCCCCTGCGAGCCCAGCCCTCACCGGCCCAGGCTCAGCCACACTCAAGTCCAGCCTTGTGTGTCTGGGGTCCGGATATTGGGGTGTGTATGGTGAATGGGACCAATACAGGCTACATGTGACGCATCCTGATCACAACCAGGTCGCTGAGGTCTGCCCAGTGCTGACCAGGATCATCCTGTGTGACCATCTCAGCCCAACAAGACCCAGGTGGCCCAGTCAGAATAATGCAGCACAAAGCAATCATCAAAGATGTCCATGTTAGGCGAGCTCACCCAGTCCATTTCCTTGGACCCAGCTTAGCCCAGCTTAAGTTCTCACCAAGCTTAGCCCAGCTCAGCTCAGTCCAGTCACGTTTAGCCTAGTTTATCACCATACAACTCAGTTCACTCCAGCCCAGCCCAGTCCACCCAGCTCAGCTCAGCTCACCCAGCCCAGCTCACCCAGCCCAGCTCACCCAGCTCAGCTCACCCAGCTCAGCTCAGCTCACCCAGCTCAGCTCACCCAGCTCAGCTCACCCAGCTCAGCTCACCCAGCTCACCCAGCTCAGCTCACCCAGCTCAGCTCACCCAGCTCAGCTCACCCAGCTCAGCTCACCCAGCCCAGCTCACCCAGCACAGCTCACTCAGCTCACCCAGCTCAGCTCACCCAGCTCACCCAGCTCAGCTCACCCAGCTCAGCTCACCCAGCTCACCCAGCTCAGCTCACCCAGCTCAGCCCAGTTCACCCAGCTCAGCCCAGCTCACCCAGCTCAGCTCACCCAGCTCAGCTCACCCAGCTCACCCAGTTCAGCTCAGCTCACCCAGCTCAGTTCACCCAGCTCAGCCCAGCTCACCCAGCTCAGCCCAGCTCACCCAGCTCAGCCCAGCTCACCCAGCTCAGCTCACCCAGTTCAGCTCAGCTCACCCAGCCCAGCTCACCCAGCTCAGCTCACCCAGCCCAGCTCACCCAGCTCAGCTCACCCAGCTCAGCTCACCCAGCTCAGCTCACCCAGCTCAGCCCAGTTCACCCAGCTCAGCTCACCCAGCTCAGCTCACCCAGCTCAGCTCACCCAGTTCAGCTCAGCTCACCCAGCTCAGCTCACCCAGCTCAGCTCACCCAGCTCAGCCCAGTTCACCCAGCTCAGCTCACCCAGCTCAGCTCACCCAGCTCAGCTCACCCAGCTCAGCTCACCCAGTTCAGCTCAGCTCACCCAGCCCAGCTCACCCAGCTCAGCTCACCCAGCTCAGCTCAGCTCACCCAGCTCAGCTCAGCTCACCCAGCTCAGCTCAGCTCACCCAGTTCAGCTCACCCAGCTCAGCTCAGCTCACCCAGCTCAGCTCAGCTCACCCAGCTCAGCTCAGCTCACCCAGCTCAGCTCAGCTCACCCAGCTCAGCTCACCCAGCTCAGCTCACCCAGTTCAGCTCACCCAGCTCAGCTCAGCTCACCCAGTTCAGCTCACCCAGCTCAGCTCAGCTCACCCAGCTCAGCTCACCCAGCCCAGCTCAGCTCACCCAGCTCAGCTCACCCAGCTCAGCTCAGCTCACCCAGCTCACCCAGCCCAGCTCAGCTCACCCAGCTCAGCTCAGCTCACCCAGTTCAGCTCACCCAGCTCAGCTCAGCTCACCCAGCTCAGCTCACCCAGCCCAGCTCAGCTCACCCAGCTCAGCTCACCCAGCTCAGCTCAGCTCACCCAGCTCACCCAGCCCAGTTCAGCTCACCCAGCTCAGCTCACCCAGCTCAGCTCACCCAGCTCAGCTCAGCTCACCCAGCTCAGCTCACCCAGCCCAGCTCACCCAGCTCAGCCCAGTTCACCCAGCCCAGCTCACCCAGCTCAGCCCAGCTCACCCAGCTCAGCTCACCCAGCTCAGTTCAGCTCACCCAGTTCAGCTCACCCAGCTCACCCAGCTCAGCTCACCCAGCTCAGCTCACCCAGCTCAGCTCACCCAGCTCAGCCCAGTTCACCCAGCCCAGCTCACCCAGCTCAGCTCAGCTCACCCAGCTCAGCTCACCCAGCTCAGCTCACCCAGTTCAGCTCACCCAGCTCACCCAGCTCAGCTCACCCAGCTCAGCTCACCCAGTTCAGCTCACCCAGCTCACCCAGTTCAGCTCACCCAGCTCAGCTCAGCTCACCCAGCTCAGCTCAGCTCACCCAGCTCACCCAGCTCAGCTCACCCAGCTCAGTTCAGCTCACCCAGCTCAGCTCACCCAGCTCAGCTCACCCAGCTCAGCTCACCCAGCTCAGTTCAGCTCACCCAGCTCAGCTCACCCAGCTCACCCAGCTCAGCTCAGCTCACCCAGCTCAGCTCACCCAGCTCACCCAGCTCAGCTTACCCAGCTCAGCTCACCCAGCTCACCCAGCTCACCCAGCTCAGCTCACCCAGCCCAGCTCACCCAGCTCAGCTCACCCAGCTCAGCTCACCCAGCTCACCCAGTTCAGCTCAGCTCACCCAGCTCAGCTCACCCAGCTCAGCTCACCCAGCCCAGCTCACCCAGCTCAGCTCACCCAGCTCACCCAGTTCAGCTCAGCTCACCCAGCTCAGCTCACCCAGCTCACCCAGTTCAGCTCAGCTCACCCAGCTCACCCAGTTCAGCTCAGCTCACCCAGCTCACCCAGCTCACCCAGCTCAGCTCAGCTCACCCAGCTCAGCCCAGCTCACCCAGCTCAGCTCACCCAGCTCAGCTCACTCAGCTCAGCTCAGCTCCCCAGCTCAGCTCAGCTCCCCAGCTCAGCTCACCCAGCTCAGCTCACCCAGCTCAGCTCACCCAGCTCACTCAGCTCAGCTCAGCTCACCCAGCTCAGCTCAGCTCCCCAGCTCAGCTCACCCAGCTCAGCTCACCCAGCTCAGCTCACCCAGCTCAGCTCACCCAGCTCAGCTCACCCAGCTCACCCAGCTCAGCTCACCCAGCTCAGCTCACCCAGCTCACCCAGCTCAGCTCACCCAGCTCACCCAGCTCACCCAGCTCAGCTCACCCAGCTCACCCAGCTCAGCTCACCCAGCTCAGCCCAGTTCACCCAGCTCAGCTCACCCAGCTCAGCTCACCCAGCTCAGCTCACCCAGCTCACCCAGCTCAGCCCAGCTCACCCAGCTCAGCTCACCCAGCTCAGCTCACCCAGCTCAGCTCACCCAGCTCACCCAGTTCAGCTCAGCTCACCCAGCTCAGCTCACCCAGCTCAGCCCAGCTCACCCAGCTCAGCCCAGCTCACCCAGCTCAGCTCACCCAGTTCAGCTCAGCTCACCCAGCCCAGCTCACCCAGCTCAGCTCACCCAGCTCAGCTCACCCAGCTCAGCTCACCCAGCTCAGCCCAGTTCACCCAGCTCAGCTCACCCAGCTCAGCTCACCCAGCTCAGCTCAGCTCCCCAGCTCACCCAGCTCAGCTCACCCAGCTCAGCTCACCCAGCTCACCCAGCTCACCCAGCCCAGCTCACCCAGTTCAGCTCAGCTCACCCAGCTCAGCTCACCCAGCTCACCCAGCTCACCCAGCTCAGCTCACCCAGCTCAGTTCAGCTCACCCAGCTCAGCTCACCCAGCTCAGCTCACCCAGCTCAGCTCACCCAGTTCAGCTCACCCAGCTCAGCTCAACCAGCTCAGCTCAGCTCACCCAGCTCAGCTCACCCAGCTCAGCTCACCCAGTTCAGCTCACCCAGCTCAGCTCACCCAGCTCACCCAGTTCAGCTCACCCAGCTCAGCTCACCCAGCTCAGCTCAGCTCACCCAGCTCAGCTCACCCAGCTCAGCTCACCCAGTTCAGCTCACCCAGCTCAGCTCACCCAGCTCAGCTCACCCAGCTCAGCTCAGCTCCCCAGCTCAGCTCACCCAGCCCAGCTCACCCAGCTCAGCTCACCCAGCTCAGCTCAGCTCACCCAGCTCAGCTCACCCAGCTCAGCTCACCCAGCTCAGCTCACCCAGTTCAGCTCAGCTCACCCAGCTCAGCTCAGCTCACCCAGCTCAGCTCACCCAGCTCAGCTCAGCTCCCCAGCTCACCCAGCTCAGCTCACCCAGCTCAGCTCACCCAGCTCACCCAGCTCACCCAGCCCAGCTCACCCAGCTCAGCTCACCCAGCTCAGCTCACCCAGCTCAGCTCACCCAGCTCAGCTCACCCAGTTCAGCTCACCCAGCTCAGCTCAACCAGCTCAGCTCAGCTCACCCAGCTCAGCTCACCCAGCTCAGCTCACCCAGTTCAGCTCACCCAGCTCAGCTCACCCAGCTCACCCAGTTCAGCTCACCCAGCTCAGCTCACCCAGCTCAGCTCAGCTCACCCAGCTCAGCTCACCCAGCTCAGCTCACCCAGTTCAGCTCACCCAGCTCAGCTCACCCAGCTCAGCTCACCCAGCTCAGCTCAGCTCCCCAGCTCAGCTCACCCAGCCCAGCTCACCCAGCTCAGCTCACCCAGCTCAGCTCAGCTCACCCAGCTCAGCTCACCCAGCTCAGCCCAGCTCACCCAGCTCAGCTCACCCAGCACAGCCCAGTTCACCCAGCCCAGCTCACCCAGCTCACCCAGCTCAGCTCAGCTCACCCAGCTCAGCTCACCCAGCCCAGCTCACCCAGCTCAGCTCACCCAGCTCAGCCCAGTTCACCCAGCCCAGCTCACCCAGCTCAGCCCAGCTCACCCAGCTCAGCTCACCCAGCTCAGCTCACCCAGCTCAGCTCACCCAGTTCAGCTCACCCAGCTCACCCAGCTCAGCTCACCCAGCTCAGCTCACCCAGTTCAGCTCACCCAGCTCACCCAGCTCAGCTCACCCAGCTCAGCTCACCCAGTTCAGCTCACCCAGCTCAGCTCAGCTCACCCAGCTCAGCTCACCCAGC